>NC_137110.1:48965679-49043179 GCF_949357685.1 Gobio gobio | reverse complement strand
CCCCGAGTGGACACCTTATCTTTTCCTCTGCGCTCATGGATAATCAGATGTGTACAGTTCCTCCAGGCCGCTTGGCTGTTCGTCACTCCCTCGACAGGACGCTCGGCTGTCTCTGACCCGCATGAGGTGTCATAAAAGTGCGAGCCAAGTTTACCCGCTCTCCCGAAAAGACCAATATGACCAGAAAAAAAGCTTTTAGTGTAAGTCTGACTTGACAAATGCAATCTTTCATGAACGCTCCCCAGAGGTAGGCCGCATTGTCACTTTTATGACATCACCTTCTGTTGTAGCATCTGGTGTTTGTGTTCGGAAACAGAGAATGAGGGGTATTTAATATTTCTGTCCAATTCATATGCATGGGTTTTCTGTTATGTACTGGGAATACTTTTGTGTTGATTATTTCGACTTTAAGAATCATTATTTAAAGAACCAAAATTGGAGTTTTGTGGCTTTTGTTTCATGTCAATAGTTGGCAAATGTTTGGCAGATTAGCACATTAACAATCCTAATTACATCACACATGAAATTACTGAATGAACAAACGGACGGATGGATGGATGGATGGATGGATGGATGGATGAAATTGCATTTTTTGAAAGAATGATCAATAGATAGGTGGATGGCTGGATGGATGGATGGATGGATGGGTGCGTTGATGGATGGATGAATGCGTGGGTGGGTGGATGGATGGATAGATGGGTGGATTGATGGATGGATGAATGCGTGGGTGGGTGGATGGATGGATAGATGGGTGGATGGATGGATGGATGCGTGGGTGGGTGGATGGGTGGATGGATGGATGGGTGCGTTGATGGATGGTGGATGGATGGATAGATGGGTGGATGGATGGGTGGATGCATGCGTGGGTGGGTGGATGGATGGATAGATGGGTGGATGGATGGATGGATGGATGGATGCGTGGGTGGGTGGATGGATGGATGGATGGATGGGTGGATGGACGGGTGGATGGGATGGGATGGAATGGGATGCATGGATGGATGGATGGATGGATGGATGGATGGATGGTTTGATGGATGAATGAATGAATGAATGAAAGGTTGGATGGATGGATGGGTGGGTGGATGGATGGATGAATGGATGGGTGGGTGGGTGTATGGATGGATGGATGGGTGGATGGGTGGATGGATGGATGGATGGATTGGTGGATGGATGGATGGATGGATGGATGGATGGATGGATGATTGGATGGATGGATGGATGAATGGGTGGGTGTATGGATGAATGGGTGGGTGTATGGATGGATGGATGGATGGTTGGGTGGGTGGGTGGATGAATGGATGGATGAAATTGCATTTATTTGAAAGAATGATAGACAGACAGACAGACAGACAGACAGACAGACAGACAGACAGACAGACAGACAGACAGATAGATAGATAGATAGATAGATAGATAGATAGATAGATAGATAGATAGATAGATAGATAGATAGATAGAGATGGATGGATGGATGGATGGATGGATGGATGGATGGATGGATGGATGGATGGATGGATGGATGGATGGATGGACGGACGGACGGGTGGGTGGGTGAGTCGGTGGGTGGATGAATGGATGAATGGATGGATGGATGGATAAAACTGCATTTATTTTAAAAAAGTATAGAGAGAGACAGGGAGAGAGGGAGAGAGAGAGAGATTTATATGCATACCTGCCAGCCAATCAGAATGAATTATTCAGACAGACCATGGTATAAATAAAAATAAAGTCTTCTAGACGGCAGTATTCTGGAATGTCCCTATAATGCTGTCTGGTTAGGGAGCATGCTAGAATCGTTATCCACCTGCAAATAATCCGCCGTTGTCTTTTCAGATAGCTCTCAAATGCATATTTTTCATTTCTGCTTTATTTGTTGTCTCTCCCCAAACGCCGGGCCGTCAGGCTGAGTGGGATTGTGTTATTGCCGGGCTCTTTAGAGATGTGTGTAAGTTGATGTGACGCATGGGCAAATCCAGACTGATCTGACAGGATGGAAATGTCATCTGTGGAGAGCCAGGGAAATGTCAGCGGAGCACGTGAGGGTGGCTGAGGGCCGCACAAACACACGCTTGAGCGGAGACCCCTGCGCAGGACACACTCTGCGACACGGACACTCCACACACACACACACACACACACACGCACTGTGAGACACACACACTAGAGGAACTATAGCTGTTAGAAATGCACTTACTAAAACACTGTGAGAATACAAACTGTGCGACTGTGCATTGATGTGTACATTAAAAGAGTGACTCTCATGAAACCTCCAGGTCAAGAATCAAGAAAAACAAACACTAGAAGGATAATTTATGGAAGATAAGATCAAGGACAAACTTGTAGTGTTTTTTTTATATATATATTTTTTTATATATATTTTGAAGTATTTTAAAATCAATAACCACCATTTTAAATTGTAAAAAATATATTTTACAATATTACGTTTTTCTGTATTTTTGATCAAATAAATGCAGGCTTGAGTGTGTGTGTGTGTTTTACTATATATATATGGATAGATGGATGGATGGATAGGTGGGTGGATGGATGGATGGATATATGGGTGGATGGATGGATAGATGGGTGAATGGATGGATGGATGGGTGGATGGATGTATGGATGGGTGGATTGATGGATGGATGGATGGATGGATGGATGGATGGATGGATGGATGGATTGATGGATGGGTGGGTGTGCGTATGGATGGATGGGTGGGTGTATGGATGGATTATGGATGGGTGGGTGGATAGATGGGTGAATGGATGGATGGATGGATGGGTGGATGGATGGATGTATGGATGGGTGGATTGATGGATGGATGGATGGATGGATGGATGGATGGATGGGTGGGTGGGTGTATGGATGGATGGGTGGGTGTATGGATGGATTATGGATGGGTGGGTGGATGGATGGATGGGTGGATGGATGGGTGGGTGTATGGATGGATTATGGATCGGTGGGTGGGTGTATGGATGGATGGGTGGGTGTATGGATGGATTATGGATGGGTGGGTGGATGGATGGGTGGGTGTATGGATGGATTATGGATCGGTGGGTGGATGGATGGGTGGATGGAAATAGGAATAATAATTAATATAAATTTTGATTATAATAATAGTAAATAATTATCTATGCATTATATTCAATTAATATAATTTAATATTGAAATGATTAATTATAAGTATTAATATTAATTACTATAGTAATGGATTAACAATAAAAAAATCAAAATAAAATGGTATAATATCGATAGATTTCATAGTATTATTATGATTATTGCTACTCTTTTTTATTACAGTAATGTATTTTTTTTTTTTTTTTTTTGAAAAATATGCTTATGTCCCAAAAAAAAGAGAAAGGTTATTTAAAGGTGAAGTGAGTAATTTCTAAACTAGTGGCACCAAACGGATTGTCATTCTGTTAGCGTGTTATAACAGGCATTTATCCCATTTGATTTCGGGATGAAATATGACCCAGAAACTCTCCTAAAATGACACCTACACAGGTTCCCCCTCTCAAGCACACTCAAAAGAACACACTTTGTATCCTCCCACGTCCCACATCCCCATACTTCTGTTTTCATGGACACATTTGTCAACCTGTCAGATTGAATCAGTCACTTTTTTCTCTCCGACACCGCAGCGCTGCGTTAGCTTCTCCCTCTGTGATCCGACACACCAGGACAAACACGCTTTTTTTAGGATGTCAAACTTTTTCTCTTTCTGTGCTATTGATTCAGCTGTCCTTTCACTATAATATTAAACTCATCTCTTACTGTGTGCTTTGAATAGCCACATCGGAGTCCTTCCTTCCAGAGAGAGAGAGAGAGAGAGAGAGAGAGAGAAAGAGAGAGAGAGAGTGCGCTGTTTGGCACTTTGGGAATTTGATTGACGACTCAAAACAAAACATCTTTTGGCTTTTGATTCTGGACAGCTCGTCTGGAGCCAGTCAAGAGCACGAGGCTGTTTTCTCTCAGCAGTGTTTGATTTGTCATTCCCTCGTATGCCACTAACATTTTCCGTGTCCGTTTGCTCCCCAGTTGCCTGTTGGCGTCAGCTTTTAGTGGAAGCAGAACATATAGTGCAGGCAGAGGGCATTGTTCATTGTTTCTCAGTTTGTTTGGGGATTTTTTTTGGCACCGGCGGTAAGTTTCGTTCTGGTTTGATGTCATTGTTCTCTTTCCATATTCCATATTCAAAAGAGCTTGACTGTTCTGCCCTCAGTCGGCTGATCCTGCGATACAGAAACGTTACAATATGTTTCCATCTGGCAAATGCCAAAAAACAAATATTTGGACTCTAATAAATGTGTGATTCATCCGATCAAGTGCCTGGATCGGAGTCTTAAGTGGATTTTCTGAGATATTTTGTCATCTAATGCTATGACATTCATGTTTGTTTGTTTTTTGGCTCTATTCACTTTTTAGGAATGTATTTTATCATTTTACACACAAATACAATATGTTTTTTCATGCTTTCAAGTCTCTTCTGCTCACCAAGGCGGCATTTATTTGAATACAGTAAAGACATTAAAACGCATTAAAAGGCATTTTCATCATCATTACTCAGCCTTCAGTGTCACATGATCATGAAAATTCAGCTTTGCATCACAAAAATAAATTACATTTTAAAATATATATTCAAATATAAAACACCTATTTAAATTATAATAATATTTTACAATATTTTGATCAAATCAATGCAGCCGTAGTGAGCTGCAAAAACAATAAAAAAAAAAACATGAATGTATCATATAAGCTAAACTCTGCATGGCAAAATTATGTTTATTGTATTTTGCGAAATCACATTTATATAATTTTACATCTTAAATTTTATTTGATTAAAAATACAGTAAAAACAGTAATATTGTAAAATATGATTACAATTTAAAATATGTGTTTTCTAATGTAATATATGTTTTAAAATTACATTTTAAAATATATATTCAAATATAAAACACCTCTCCTCCTTGAACTGCCACCTTAACGTGGTGGAGGGTTTGAGTACCCGAATGAACCCATGAGCTATGCTGTCCGGGGCTATATGCCCCTGGTAGGGTCTCCCAAGGCAAACAGGTCCTAGGTGACGGGTCAGACTAAGAGCAGTTCAAAAAACCTTTATGATGAAAAAAAAGGAGGACCGTGACGTCGCCTGGTACGGCGCAGCCGGGGCCCCACCCTGGAGCCAGGCCTGGGGTTGGGGCTCGTATGCGAGCGCCTGGTGGCCGGGCCTTCCCCCACGGGGTCCGGCCGGGCTCAGCCCAAAGGAGCGACGTGGGGACACCTTCCCGTGGGCCCACCACTCACAGGAGGGACCGTAAGGGGCCGGTGCAGAGAAGATCGGGCAGCAGTCGAAGGCAGGAGCCTAGACAACCCGATCCCTGGACACGGAAACTGGCTCTTGGGACATGGAATGTCACCTCACTGGCGGGGAAGGAGCCTGAGATTGTGCGTGAGGTTGAGAGGTTCCGACTAGAGATAGTCAGAATCACCTCTACGCACAGCTTGGGCTCTGGAACCACACTCCTCGAGAGAGGATGGACTCTTCACCACTCCGGAGTTGCCCATGGTGAGAGGCGGCGGGCTGGTGTGGGTTTGCTTATAGCCCCCCAGCTCTGCCGCCATGTGTTGGAGTTTACCCCGGTGAACGAGAGGGTCGTTTCCCTGCGGCTTCGGCTCAGGGATAGGTCTCTCACTGTCATTTGTGCCTACGGGCCGAACGGCAGTGCAGAGTACCCGGCCTTCTTGGTGTCCCTGGGAGGGGTGCTGGAAAGTGCTCCGACTGGGGACTCTGTCGTTCTACTGGGGGACTTCAACGCCCACGTGGGCAATGACAGTGACACCTGGAGGGGCGTGATTGGGAGGAACGACCCCCCTGATCTGAACCCGAGTGGTGTTCAGTTATTGAACTTCTGTGCTAGTTACGGTTTGTCCATAACGAACACCATGTTCAGGCATAAGAGTGTCCATCAGTGCACATGGCACCAGGACACTCTAGGTCGTAGGTCAATGATCGACTTTGTGGTCGTTTCATCTGACCTGCGGCCGTATGTCTTGGACACTCGGGTGAAGAGAGGGGCGGAGCTGTCAACTGATCACCACCTGGTGGTGAGTTGGATCCGATGGCGGGGGAGGAAGTTGGACAGACTCGGTAGACCCAAGCGTACTGTAAGGGTCTGCTGGGAACGTTTGGACGAGTCTCCTGTCAGAGAGATCTTCAACTCCTACCTCCGGCAGAACTTCGACCGGATCCCGAGGGAGGCTGGAGATATTGAGTCCGAATGGACCATGTTCTCCACCTCCATTGTCAAAGCGGCCGCTCGGAGCTGTGGCCGTAAGGTCTCCGGTGCATGTCGAGGCGGCAATCCCCGAACCCGGTGGTGGACACCGGAAGTAAGGGATGCCGTCAAGCTGAAGAAGGAGTCCTATCGGGCCTGGTTGGCTTGTGGGACTCCTGAGGCAGCTGACACGTACCGGCAGGCTAAACGGACTGCAGCCCGGTTGGTTGTGGAGGCAAAAACTCGGGCCTGGGAGGAGTTCGGTGAGGCCATGGAAAAGGACTATCGGCTGGCCTCGAATAGATTCTGGCAAACCGTCCGGCGCCTCAGGAGGGGGAAGCAGTGCCCTACCAACGCTGTTTACAGTGGCTATGGGCGACTGTTGACCTCAACTGGGGATGTCGTCGGACGGTGGAAGGAATACTTCGAGGATCTCCTCAATCACGCCATCACGTCTTCCATTGAGGAAGCAGAGGCTGGAGGCTCAGAGGAGGACTCGTCCATCACCCAAGCTGAAGTCACCGAGGTGGTCAAGAAACTCCTCGGTGGCAAGGCACCGGGGATGGATGAGATCCGCCCTGAGTACCTCAAGTCTCTGGATGTTGTGGGGCTGTCTTGGCTGACACGCCTCTGCAACATCGCGTGGCGGTCGGGGACAGTGCCTCTGGGATGGCAGACCGGGGTGGTGGTCCCTCTTTTTAAGAAGGGGGACCGGAGGGTGTGTTCCAACTACAGGGGGATCACACTTCTCAGCCTCCCCGGGAAAGTCTATGCCAGGGTACTGGGGAGGAGAATACGGCCGATAGTAGAACCTCGGATTCAGGAGGAACAGTCTGGTTTTCGTCCGGGCCGTGGTACACTGGACCAGCTCTATACCCTCTACAGGGTGCTGGAGGGTTCATGGGAGTTTGCCCAACCAGTCCACATGTGTTTTGTGGATTTGGAGAAGGCATTCGACTGTGTCCCTCGCGGCATCCTGTGGAGGGTGCTCGGGGAGTATGGAGTTGGGGGTCCTTTGCTAAGGGCTGTCCGGTCCCTGTACGACCGAAGCAGGAGTTTGGTCCGCATTGCCGGCAGTAAGTCAGACTTGTTCCCGGTGCATGTTGGACTCCGGCAGGGCTGCCCTTTGTCGCCGGTTCTGTTCATAATTTTTATGGACAGAATTTCTAGGCGCAGCCAGGGGCCGGAGGGTGTCAGGTTTGGGGACAACGCGGTTTCGTCTCTGCTCTTTGCGGATGACGTTGTCGTGTTGGCCCCTTCTAACCAGGACCTTCAGCATGCACTGGGACGGTTTGCAGCCGAGTGTGAAGCGGCTGGGATGAGGATCAGCACCTCCAAATCCGAGGCCATGGTTCTCAGTCGGAAAAGGGTGGTTTGCCCACTTCAGGTTGGTGGAGAGTTCCTGCCTCAAGTGGAGGAGTTCAAGTATCTAGGGGTCTTGTTCACGAGTGAGGGGAGGATGGAACGGGAGATTGACAGACGGATCGGTGCAGCTTCTGCAGTAATGCGGTCGATGTACCGGTCTGTTGTGGTGAAGAAAGAGCTAAGCCGTAAGGCGAAGCTCGCGATTTACCGGTCAATCTACGTTCCTACTCTCACCTATGGTCATGAGCTTTGGGTCATGACCGAAAGGACAAGATCCCGGATACAGGCGGCCGAAATGAGCTTTCTCCGCAGGGTGGCTGGGCGCTCTCTTAGGGATAGGGTGAGAAGCTCAGTCACTCGGGAGGAACTCGGAGTAGAGCCGCTGCTCCTCCACATCGAGAGGGGTCAGCTGAGGTGGCTCGGGCATCTGTTCCGGATGCCTCCCGAACGCCTTCCCGGGAAGGTGTTTCGGGCATGTCCAACCGGGAGGAGGCCCCGGGGAAGACCAAGGACACGCTGGAGGGACTATGTCTTCCGGCTGGCCTGGGAACCCCTTGGTGTCCCCCCGGAAGAGCTAGAGGAAGTGTCTAGGGAGAGGGAAGTCTGGGCATCTCTGCTTAGACTGCTGCCCCCGCGACCCGGCCCTGGATAAAGCGGAAGAAGATGGATGGATGGATGGATGGATAAAACACCTATTTTAGTTGTAATAATATTTTACAATATTTATTAATAAATGCAGCCTTAGTGAGCTGCAAAAACAATAAAAACACATGAAACATGAATGTGTCATATTAGCATATACATATTAACATTAACATATTAGCTAAACTCTGCATGGCAATTCAGAGATTATGTACATTGTATTTTGCAAGTTAGTTATTGTTCTTGTCTTGTGTACAGTAAAACCTGTTCGTAGTGATGTCCGATTTGTGAGCGAATCATTCCTTTGAGTCGATTTTTTTCTGTGTGTCACTTGTTAGCGAATTTAATCATTTTTAAAAATCCATATCCAACGACTGGAAAGGTCATAGTAATCCATCGGTCAAAAAGTGCAGAAACTCTTATAAACGCAAGCACTAAATTTGATTCACCGCTTTTGATGACTGGAAATCAATTATGAAGCTAATCTGAACGCTGATACGAGGTGCTGAACTCAATCAATGATTTCCTTCTGCGTCCTCTTTTTGTCATTTAGGTGTTTGCCAGTAAGAGGCGGCCCAACTAGATTAATATTAAAAGGTCACGGCTCCGTGCTCTTTAATAAATGATTGGTTGATGGATTTGACACAAGCCAATCAATGACTGTCTCCGTCATATTTTAAAACACATCTCAGTATATTTACTGAGGGAAAACAACCCAGCTGTTGTTTGCTTGTGGTAATGTCTCCATTTCTGACGTTTTTAGACTTTAGAAAGGGAAATGGATTTGTTGTCTATTTGATGGTTGGTGTGTGTGTGTGTGTGTGTGTGTGTGTGTGTTATATTTATGTGAATGAGAGAGCATTTGAGAGAAGATTTACTGTTCCAGTCAAGTCACAATGTCATAGTGCTTTTACTCAGCAAAAATCCTCCGTCTCTCTAACGGATCTGGTAACGCGTGCTGTATTTATCAGTAAGTCGTGCTCTAGCGGTGTAGCTGACAGTGATGTATGTCCTGCGTGATGGATGGCTTGTGTGCCCATATGCAAGTCCATTAGTTGAGTTGTTGCTGTAGTTTTTTCACAGTATTTTCCAGTGTTAGTCACATTCATACGTCTGGTGTTTCAGCAGCCGGCTGTAAAAGCATTTGGGGCAGTTCTGAGGAACTTCTCCGAAATTAAGTGCATTTTTGAGGGCCCATGCTCGAAAACTCATGAAACGTTGCACACATGTCAGAAGTGGTGACATTTTACGCCTGATATGGGTTTCAAAATTACACTATATTGCCAAAAGTTTTGGGACGCCTGCCTTTACATGCACATGAACATCCCATTGTTAATCCGTAGGGTTTAATATGGAGTTGGCCCAACCTTTGCAGCTCTAACAGCTTCAGCTCTTCTGGGAAGGCTTTCCACAAGGTTTAGGAGTGTGTTTATGGGAATTCTTCTAGAAGCGCATTTGTGAGGTCAGGCACTGATGTTGGACGAGAAGGCCTGGCTCTCAGTCTCCGCTCTAATTCATCCCAAAGGTGTTCAATCGGGTTGAGGTCAGGACTGCAGGCCAGTCAAGTTCCTCCACACCAAACTGCTCATCCATGTCTTTATGGAGCGACGCTTTGTGCACTGGTCAGTCATGTTGGGACAGGAAGGGGCCGTCCCCAAACTGTTCCCACAAATGTGGGAGCATGAAATTGTCCAAAATGTCTTGGTATGCTGAAGCATTAAGAGTTCCTTTCACTGGAACTAAGGGGCCAAGCCCAACCCCTGAAAAAAACCCCCACCACAATCCCCCTCCACCAAACTTTACACTTGGCACAATGCAGTCAGGCAAGTATCGTTCTCCTGGCAACTGCCAAACCCAGACTCGTCCATGGGATTGCCAGACAGAGAAGCGTGATTGGTCACTCAGAGAACGCGTCTCCACTGCTCTAGAGGCTTTACCCCACTGCATTTGCCCCACTTGGTGAGGTAAGGCTTGGATGAGCTGCTCGGCCATGGAAACCCATTCCATGAAGCTCTACACACTGTTCTTGAGCTCATCTGAAGGCCACAGAAGTTTGGAGGTCTGTAGCGATTGACTCTGCAGAAAGTTGGTGTCTTCTGCACCCTGTGACCCTCAGCATGAGCTGACCCCACTCTGTGATTTGACGTGGCCTACCACTTCGTGGCTCAGTTGCTGTTCACTTTGTTATAACACCACTAACATTCGGTAGTAATGATGCTAAAAATTCAGCTTTGATCACAGGAATAAAATACATTTTAACATTTACTCACATAGAAATAAGCTATTTTAAATTGTAATAATATTTCACAATTTTACTGTTTTTTTTTCTGTATTTCTGATTAAATAAATGCAGTCCTGATGAGCAGAAGAGACTTCTTGTTTCCAAACTTTAGACCGGTAAATGGCGAAGCTCAGAAATAAAAAGTTTTAAAAAACAGCATTTTTTTTTAATTGAATGTTCTTGTAACAGTGTCATTGTTTTGATCAGTTTTAATATGTCCTTGCTGAAAAGTATTAATTTTTTAATTTACAACAGCAAGTTGACTAATTGGTCTTAAATAGAAGTCCTGTTTAATTAGACTGGCTTCAGGTTCATCTTTTCAGTGATAACAAAATTAGGCATATTGTTAGTATGAATAACAGATATATTTATAATACACTCTAAAAAATAAAAAGGTTCTATATGGCACCAAAAATGGTTCTTCGTCATAATCATAGAGGAACCACTTTTGGTGCTATATAGCACCATATCTAAACATGTTCTGTATATGCGGTGCTATATAGCACCTTAGTCAAAGAACTGGTGAAAAACCTCTGAAGAACCGCTGAAGAACCAAAATTGGTGCTATATAGCACTAAAAAAGGTTCTCCTATGATTACGAGCCAAGAACCATTTTTGGTGCCATATATAACCTTTTTTTTTTAGAGTATATGTTGAGCCAGATTTGCCAAAAGTAACATTCTGACTGTGCTCTCCTCTCCCTGACTCTGTAGAAAACACAGCCGGCATCAGGATGCAGCGGTCTGGATTCAACCGTCAGGAGCAGAACGTGTACCTGTTGCCCATTCTGGTGGTGGACAGCGGCCCTCCGGCCCTCAGCAGCACGGGAACGTTCACCATCCACGTGTGCGGCTGTGATACGAATGGAGCCATTCAGTCCTGCAACGCCACGGCCTACTCCATGTCTGCTGCGCTCAGCCCCGGCGCTCTCATCGCACTGCTGGTGTGCATTCTCATCCTCATAGGTAAAAACTTTTACTCCAGCAACTTTTTTTCATTGATGTCACTGTCTGTGAGAATGCAATTCAAAGCATTCCTCAGTTTCTTAAAGAGGACCTATTATGCTTTTTTACATGTTCATCTGTCTTAAGTGTGTAATGTTGCTGTTTGAGCATGAAAACGTTAGCCTGGATGCCAGCCGAACTTAGCCCCGCCCACAACATTTGAGCTCGGGCAGACCGGTCTGGACTTGATCCGTAGAGGAGTAATTATGCCTGAACAGAAACTGTTCGGACCAATGAAATTGTCAGGGCGGGCTTTAGACGATGATGGACAGATGATCAACAGTAACGTAATCATCCACGTCATCAAAGGCGCTTGGGTTGAATTTGTTCTAATCCTAAACGGAGAACTTGTTCGTATATGCATTCACCGTTACTATTTCTCTCAGAAATGATGATCGTGTTGGTAAATACTCTGTGTTTCCTTAAATTATTTTTTTACCACACCGGCAAAGATCGTTTACACTCATCTTTTCTTCTAAAATTACTTATCCCAGCGTGCGGGCAGACTGCGTAGCCAAGTTTTTACAACAAAACCCGCCCAATTGCTACTCAAAACTAACCAAAAACAAGCCCAATAGCTTTCCGGGGGGTTCTCCGGAAAAAAAATGGCATTTGGGGGGTAAAATATGTGTTATTTTGACAGGGCTACATGCTAAAAATTCGCACCCCTGGGTCTGTATATCACATAATTGGGGTCGCTTCAACCCGCGGACTTGGCAACACAGTGCAGTTGAGTTCTGTTGACATGTGACAACTAACGTTATGCAACGCTCCGTTGCTCTGATTGGTTGTAGGTCTGTCCAATAGAGGTCTTTCCTGGTTTGGTTGAAACACGCCCCATACACACAGCCCAACAGAGCAGCATCAGACTCATATTCTGACTAGAATTGAGTATGACGACATCAGGCTATGAAAATGTCCCTCCAGCGGGAGTTCTTCTCTATATCAGTTTCCTTGTTTCTGAACGCACTGAAACGCCTCCAATGTAGTCTTGAGTTTTCTTCCGGGAACGAACACGTCACAATATTCCTCATTTAAATAATTAATACGCAGAATAAAGGGGCGGAGCCTGGTTGAGTTAGCTAGTAGTGTGTTGAAACGGGTGGTTATGGTAAGGGGAGGGACATTTCCCAAACATGCCCAAAGCGCTTCACCAATCACAACACACTGCCCCAGCCGACCAATCAGAGCACATTGTGCTTTTGAGAAGGAGGGGCTTCATAGAGACAGGAACTAAACAGAGCGTGACTGACAGACTGGGAAGAGACGAGCTGCAACAAGGGAGAATATGAGGAAATAATCAACATTCAAGCATAAAACCTGTACTAGAGCCCAAAAACAACATCAAGACTTTGTAAAAGAGCATAATCTGGCCTCTAACTACACATGTGAAATGCATGCTTCAGGAATCCAAGCAGGCAAGAAACTTAAAGGATTAGTTCACTTTTAAATCAACTTTTGCTGATAATTTACTCACCCCCATGTCATCCAAGATGTCCATGTCTTTCTTTCATCAGTCGAAAAGAAATGAAGGTTTTGGATGAAAACAGTCCAGTGTTTTTCTCCATATAATGGACTTCAATGGGCTCCAAACGGTCCTCGGTCCAAATGACAGTTTCAGTGCAGCTTCAAAGGGCTTTAAACGATACCAGATGATGAATACGGGTCTTATCAAGTGAAACGATCAGTTTCTGCGAGAAACCGAGCAGTATTTATGCTATTATTTGACCTCTTATCAGACGAACGTGATCATCTCTGAGCTCCGCTAAGTGAGGTCAAAATACAAGCGTGGTCATAGATATAGTGATCGTAGATTCCTCATTCTACTGATCCGTGCAGGCGCTTATGAGGCATCTACGTATACATCTATGACCATGCTCGTATTTTGACCTCACTTAGCGGAAGTTATGGCGGAGCTCAGAGATGATCACGTTCGTCTGATAAGAGGTAAAATAATAGCATAAATACTGCTCGGTTTCTCGCAGAAACTGATCGTTTCACTAGATAAGACCCTTATTTATCGTCTGGTATCGTTTAAAGCCCTTTGAAGATGCACTGAAACTGTCATTTGGACCTTGAACCGTTTGGAGCCCATTGAAGTCCATTATATGGAGAAAAATCCTGGAATGTTTTCATCGAAAACCTTAATTTCTTTTTGACTCCAGAAAGAAAGACATGGACATCTTGGATGACATGGGGGTGAGTAAAATATCAGCAAAAGTGTATTTAAAAGTGAACTAATCCTTTAAGTAAAGAATGTGTTTTAGTGTTGTGTAAATTGTCATTTTGAGCTTGGACTACTTTTCTAGGTGGATGAACTTGTTACGCATTACTGATGTAATTCCTGTGGGTGGAGTTTGTTGAATGTAAAATGCGTTACAGATAGTTGCATCACATGCTCACATAAAAATAACGACGTTTGCTTGTTTTTTGTTGCATGATGAGAGACTTTTACAGACCGAGTTCACACCAGTCTCATGCTGTAGGCATATTATATTATGTTATGGTTATAGCTTTGATGCAGTGTGATAGATTTGACAGCATGTTGAGGACCAACTTCATGAAAATTGCAGAGGTCATCATGGGTTTGAATCCTAGTAGACAAATGAGCTGATGCAATTTATAGCTTGAGTTAACTGTTCGTTTTGGATAAAATCATCTGCCAAATGAATAAATTCAAGTCAAAATATTTTACACATTTAAATGAATTGGTCTCTCATGGTCTCAGAAACCTTTTTAAGTCGAAGTTTGAATGCATTGCAAATATTATTTGATTATAAAATTGTGGAAAAAATGTGTAGATGCATTCAAACATTTGCTCGCATATTTCAAACATTTGCTCACAGTTCTCGTCTGATAGCTTTCCATTGATTTCCATTGTTCGTTCATAATGTACACACTCCTGCATGTATTATTTATGGTATGCTGCCAATAGATATTAAGTAGTAAATGTCCCAGAAGATTTCTTCAGCATTTATATACAGTATGTGGGTCAGTGATGTGAATGAATAGAAGGTTCACTCGTTAATATGATTTCACCTTTAACAAAACATAGATCACCAGGTGACTGATGGATCTCCAAGATGCGAGTACATCAATTGAGAATGCGTGTTTGAGCATTAATATCTGCATTTATGGAGCACTGAACATTTGTGCTGCCTGTACACACACACATCATGTTTACCTCCACGGCCGCTGTAACTCTTTTAATGGTCCATCATCATTCTTTAAAACCTTGCTCGTGGGTTCAAATGTGGTAGGAGGCAAAAAACAAAGCTAGAATGACATGAAAGCTGATCAATATTTCATTCAGCATCCTCTGCCCACCGACTGTAGTTGCTCATCCTCTATCAGGCGGAGTATGAAAGCTTTTGTTCACGCAGAGCGAACACACACACACACACACACACACACAATATAGGCCTCAGTGAATGACATCCAGCCTCTCTAGCGGAGAACGGGTGAGTTAAGGGAAGCTCGGGACGGATGCAGCCCTCGCTGGCAAAAAAGAGCAGCATCAGCACCGATGTCCCCGCGGATCGCTGAGCGCTTTAAATAGAGCAGCCTTTCCAGACATCCACGGCACTCCGGTTCCCGTGTAGAAGAGCTGTTGGACTGCGGTTCTGTTGTCATCTCTAAAAGTTTTATGACTTTCTTTTGGCCTCAGTATATCTTTCTTTATTTCTCTCCTCTCCACTTAGAGCTTTTCTCATCCCTCTTGCTCTCTCTCTCTCTCTCTCTCTCTCTCTCTCTCTCTCTCTCTCTCTCTCTGTCCTCTGCAGTCGCTCATCATGTGAAAGTATGCGACATGAATTGTTCTCAGTCAACTGAGCAGTTTTTTTGTTTCCTCCCTGTTGCTCATCTTCCATGCGGTAAATCATTTATAAGTCGTGTGCGGGTCATCAGACGCACATCCTTTCTGTTTAATTAGTCGTGTTTGCGCAGTCAAGCATCACTATCATTATTACTCATACTTTTAGTAAGGGAAGTCTTTGAAAGCATTGTTTATGCTTTTTCTTCCCTATCCACTTTATTCCCAAATAAATACATTTTTAGTTTTGTGAATAAAATAATATTTGTAAACATTTAAGCATCAAGTTTAGATATTATTATAACTGAAACTAAAACTAAAACCATAAAAAAATACTTGAAATAAGACTTTTGGGGCCATGCTGAAAGATAGAGGTGTGCCAAAAAGTATGGGGCGTGACGAATGGTAGGGGACATACAGAAAGGTAAGGGGAGTGCCGAACGGTTGGGGGCATGCTGAATGGAGGGGGTGTGCTGAAAGATAGAGGTGTGCCAAAAAGTATAGGGCATGAGGAATGGTAGGGGGTGTGTTGAAAGGTAGGGAGGGTGCCGAACGGTTGGGGGTATACTGAGAGTGTGCTGAAAAGTAGGGGGTGCTTTGAACAGTTGAAATGGGGCATGTTGAACGGTTGAGACATGATAAAAGATAGGGGTGTGCCAAAAAGTAGGGAGTGTGTCGAATGGTTTGTGGCATGCTGAAAGGTAGGGGGAGTGCTGTAAGATAGGGGTGTGGCAAAAAGTATGGGGCATGACAAATTGTAGGGATTGTGCTGAAAGATAGAGGTGTGCCAAAAAGTATAGGGCATGACAAATGGTAGGGGGTGTGTTGAAAGGTAGGGAGAGTGCCGAACGGTTGGGGGTATACTGAAAGATAGGGAGCGTGTTGAACGGTTGGGGGCGTGCTGAAAGCTAGGAGTGTGCCTAAAAGTATAGGGCGTGACGAATGGTTTGGGGTGTGCTGAACAGTTGGGGCATGCTGAAAGATAGGGGTGTGGCAAAAAGTAGGGGGCGTGTCAAATGGTTGGGAGTGTGCTGAAAAGTAGGGGGTGCTTTGAACAGTTGAAATGGGGCATGTTGAACGGTTGAGACATGATAAAAGATAGGGGTGTGCCAAAAAGTAGGGAGTGTGTCGAATGGTTTGTGGCATGCTGAAAGGTAGGGGGAGTGCTGTAAGATAGGGGTGTGGCAAAAAGTATGGGGCGTGACGAATGGTTGGGGGCATATTGAAAGGTAGGGGGAGTGCTGTAAGATAGGGGTGTGGCAAAAAGTAGGGGGCGTGGCAAATGGTTCGGGCGTGCTGAAAGGTAGGGGGTGCTTTGAAAAGTTGAAACAGGGCATGTTGAACGGTTGAGACATGATAAAAGATAGGGGTGTGCCAAAAAGTAGGGTGTGTGTCGAATGGTTGGGGGCGTGCTGAAATGTAGGGGGCACGTCGAACAGTTGAAAGGTAAGGCATGCTGAAAGATAGGGTGTGCCAAAAAGTAGGGGGCGTGTCGAATGGTTGGGGGCGTGCTGAAAGGTAGGGGGCATGCTAAACAGTAAGGGGCATGTCCAACTGTTTTGGGGCATGTTGAAAGGCAGGTAGTGCTTTGAACAGTTGAAACGGGGCATGTTGAATGGTTGAGACATGATAAAAGATAGGGGTGTGCCAAAAAGTAGGCAGTGTGTCGAATGGTTGGGGGCGTGCTGAAAGGTAGGGGGCAGGTCGAACATTTGAAAGGGTAAGACATGCTGAAAGATAGGGGTGTGCTTAAAAATAGGGGTGTACCAAAAAGTAGGGAGTGTTTCGAATGGTTGGCGGCGTGCTGAAAGGTAGGGGTGTGGCAAAAAGTAGGGAGTGTGTCGAATGGTTGGGGACGTGCTGAAAGGTAGGGGTGTGCCAAAAAGTAGGGAGTGTGTCGAATGGTTGGGGGCGTGCTGAAAGGTAGGGGTGTGCCAAAAAGTAGGGAGTGTGTCGAATGGTTGGGGGCGTGGTGAAAGGTAGGGGTGTGGCAAAAAGTAGGGAGTGTGTCAAATGGTTGAGGGCGTGCTGAAAGGTAGGAGTGTGCCAAAAAGAAGTGAGCGTGTCGAATGGTTGGGAGACTGCTGAAAGGTAGGGGGCAGGTCGAACATTTGAAAGGGTAAGACATGCTGAAAGATAGGGGTGTGCTTAAAAATAGGGGGTGTGTCGAATGGTTGGGGGAGTGCTGAATGGTAGGGGTGTGCCAAAAAGAAGTAAGCGTGTCGAATGGTTGGGGGCGTGCTGAAAGGTAGGAGTGTGCCAAAAAGAAGTAAGCGTGTCGAATGGTTGGGGGAGTGCTGAAAGGTAGGAGTGTGCCAAAAAGTAGGGGGCATGTCGAATGGTTGAAAGGGTAAGACATGCTGAAAGATAGGCGTGTGCTAAAAAGCAGGGGGCGTGTCGAATGGTTGGGGGCGTGCTGAAAGGTAGGGGTGTGCCAAAAAGTAGGGAGTGTGTCCAATGGTTGGGGGCGTGCTGAAAGGTAGGAGTGTGCCAAAAAGTAGGGAGTGTGTCCAATGGTTGGGGGCGTGCTCAAAGGTAGGAGTGTGCCAAAAAGTAGGGGGCGTGTCGAATGGTTGGGGGCGGGCTGAAAGGTAGGGCTGTGGCAAAAAGTAGGGGGTGTGTCGAATGGTTGGGGGCATGCTGAAAGGTAGGGGGCATGCCGAACAGTTGGGGGCATGTCCAACTGTTTGGGGTCATGTTGATAGGTAGGGGTGTGCCAAAACGTTGGGGATATGTCAAATGGCAGTGGGGGTTCCGAAAATGTAGGGGTGTGCCAAAATGTAGGGGTGTGCCCAAACGGTAGTGGGCATGCCAAAAGGTCGAAAGGGAGCGGCCATCTCACAGACTTGAGGGTGCATTATAGTACCACCTAGCAATCAGCTAGAACATCTAACAGCTGCATAGTAAAACACCTTAGCAATGGCATAGCATTGCCCAAGCAGCTACTCACAACACTCTAGCATTATGCTGGTGAGTTTTTGCATGAACAAATAGCACTCATTTTCATCATCATCTCATCATCTTGTCATTAGTATTAATGTGTGAGCGAAGCACCTCAAATTTGATGTCTAATTAATAATTCAATGTAATTGTCATCCCAAAGGACACGATCCTCTTCTGTAATGAACATCAATTACAACTGAAGCAGCACAGTGAAGCTGAAAAGCAGAAACGGAAGAAAGTTTAATGCTAGTTGTTTAAAATCTTAGATGTTTGAAAGCACAGTTTCTGGCTTTTGATTGATCAATATTCAATTTGCTCAGCCCCTCTTACCTTATTCCTTAAATGTTGTTATAACTTTTCTATTGTGGCTTTCTCATGTGGTTCAAGAGACTATTGTAGTCTGGTTTAATCTAGACCAGTCTTTTCTAGACTTGTCTAAATGTAATCACCAGATTACTTTTTTTGTCTAAAAAGTTTCACCAGAATCTCTCCTCTTCTTCTCCCAGGCGTTGAGTGCACAGATTGGATAGATCTCATGACGTCGTCCCTCCTGATCACAGGCTTCCTTGAATGCCGCACCCTTCCTATTAGATCAATTTGTGGCATGATAAGGAGGGAATGAAAACAAATTTCTGCCTAATTACCTTCAAACAAACAACCCCTCCATCAGTTCATTCTGAGGGAGACGTGATAAATCCATTTGGGCGCAGCAAGGCATCTGCACACATCCGTCCCAATTACAGCCCATCTGCCATGATGGGAGTCCTGGCCACCCGCCGCCCAAGGGTAAATTAGCCGTCTTGTCAGGTCCGCTTAACCGAACATCTGCACGGCAAGGAGTCGCAACATGTTTCACAAGGGCAGGTACATAATGCGGTTCTTCACCCCATACCTTCAGTACGACTGTGAGAGCGTAGGACGCGATGGGGGTCTGGATTCGTAGCTCATTCCAGATGGAGAAAGTGTGGTGGGTTGTTGGAGGGGAAAAAAATGTGCTGCGACCTTTTAGTGATTCAATTCTTGCTAATTCTAAACCAGCCTATGCAATCGATGCATGTAATCCCCTAATGTGTCTAAAGACTAGTCTGCATGCATGCATCTCGTGTCGTCTTTGCCGGAATTACCACTTTAATGCTGAGCGTCATTTAGTATGCATCATGCACTACAAATGCAGTCCGTGAAACTCAATTCACTTTACCTGGCTCGCGGCCACTTAGAGTCCTTGATCATGCCAGAATCGTAGAATAACATGAAGGGAGAGCTCGGTCAAAGACTTATCTCTCCATGGCTTTTGGAAAAAAGACTGAATCAAAGAGCCAGGGCGCTTCTGTGAGGAGTCGCGCCGTCTGCGGCATTATTCGCTCGGGTGTTTTTAGCTATTTTTTGGTCAGTAAACAACTGCCTATTGTGAGTCAGTTACGCAGATTAATATACCTGCCATCTTTTCCGAACCTCCGAACATGTTTAGGGTAGATAAACACTGACAGAAAGTGTCGGCTGAAAGAAATAAACAGCAGTAAGTAATAATAATGCCTCTCACCGGTTTGTCCTGTGAAATGTGAAAGGGAAGTTGTGAAACTCCAGGTGTGGGCTACGGTGCATGAATTGGAAATTGCCGTATCAGATTTATTTGTCATTTCTGGAAAAGGGGCCGAGTGTGTTGTTCATTTTCTGCCTTGTTTGTATGCCGCTTTGTCAGTTTTCATATGGTTGGAGCTGCTTGCAAAGCTCACGTTAGACGGATGGTTCATGGTGAGCAAAAATAGCTTCAACTTCACAGCTAGAGCCTTCATAATGCGCTCAAACTTTAATACACTGTGTGCCCTGTTCTACCAGATAAGCCGTCCATAAATCTTCCATAAATCAATCATTCAATCATTCTATCTATCTATCTATCTATCTATCTATCTATCTATCTATCTATCTATCTATCTATCTATCTATCTATCTATCTATCTATCTATCTATCTATCTATCTATCTATCTATCTATCTATCTATCTATCTATCTATCTATCTATCTATCTATCTATCTATCTATCCATCCATCCATCCATCCATCCATCCATCCATCCATCCATCCATCCATCCATCCATCCATCCATCCATCCATCCATCCATCACTCCATCCATCCATCACTCCATCCATCCATCCATTCTGTGTCTGTGTAAATGCCTTGGTTTAAAATGCCTACTTTCTTTTCCCTTAAAATAAAGGCGTAAGAGCATTTTACTTTTCTATGTGATCTGACTAATGATTTTCATTCACAGAGACTTGAGAATGGACTCTTTTGACTTGGACTAGTAAACAACTTCCTAGAACACCCTAGCAACCACATAGCAAAACATAGCAACACCAAGGCATCATGACATCATTTTCAGCTTTATAAAGGAAAAATATGTTGAAGGAAAGTGAGGGTAGTTCTAAAATGTACATTATTATGAGTTTTCCCTCAATAAATGCCTAATTACAGGATTGTATTAAGGGATGTAGAATGTGTTCATGCAGAATAAGGCATTAATACACTCACCTAAAGGATTATTAGGAACACCTGTTCAATGTCTCATTAATGCAATTATCTAATCAACCAATCACATGGCAGTTGCTTAAATGCATTTAGGGCTGTGGTCCTGGTCAAGGCAATCTCCTGAACTCCAAACTGAATGTCGGAATGGGAAAGAAAGGTGATTTAAGCAATTTTGAGTGTGGCATGGTTGTTGGTGCCAGACGAGCCGGTCTGAGTATTTCACAATCTGCTCAGTTACTGGGATTTTCACGCACAACCATTTCTAGGGTTTACAAAGAATGGTGTGGAAAGGGAAAAACATCCAGTATGCGGCAGTCCTGTGGGCGAAAATGCCTTGTTGATGCTAGAGGTCAGAGGAGAATGGGCCGACTGATTCAAGCTGATAGAAGAGCAACTTTGACTGAAATAACCACTCGTTACAACCGAGGTATGCAGCAAAGCATTTGTGAAGCCACAACACACACAACCTTGAGGCGGATGGGCTACAACAGCAGAAGACCCCACCGGGTACCACTCATCTCCACTACAAATAGGAAAAAGAGGCTACACAGTTGCACGAGCTCACCGAAATTGGACAGCTGAAGACTGGAAAAATGTTGCCTGGTCTGATGAGTCTCGATTTCTATTGAGACATTCAGATGGTAGAGTCAGAATTTGGCATAAGCAGAATGAGAACATGGATCCATCATGCCTTGTTACCACCAGTGCCAGTTAGTGCCAATTGGGCATCGTTTAAATGCCACGGCCTACCTGAGCATTTTTTCTGACCATGTCCATCCCTTTATGACCACCGTCCCCATCCTGTGATGTCTACTTTCAGCAGGATAATGCACCATGTCACAAAGCTCCAATCATTTCAAATTGGTTTCTTGAACATGACAATGAGTTCACTGAACTAAAATGGCCCCCACAGTCACCAGATCCCAACCCAATAGAGCATCTTTGGGATGTGGTGGAATGGGAGCTTTGTGCCCTGGATGTGCATCCCACAAATCTCCATCAACTGCAGATGCTCTCCTATCAATATGGGCCAACATTTCTAAAGAAAGCTTTCAGCACCTTGTTGAATCAATGCCACGTAGAATTAAGGCAGTTTGGAAGGCGAAAGGGGGTCAAACACAATATTAGTATGGTGTTCCTAACAATCCTCTAGGTGAATGCATGTGTTTTATACGCACTAATCAACAGCCAATATGCTAATAATATGCATGCTAATAAGCAACTAGTTAATAGTGAATAGTGTTCCCTAATCTAAAGTTTTGCCTTTTTTTGGAATGTATTTAGAAAAATAAGTCTTGGGATAATTAGAGCAAGAGCTTTAACATATAAAAGGGCCATTAAATCCTGCATCGAAATAAATGTAAATCTGAGAAATGTTTCTTAAAATGCATGAATTTTTGTTAGCACTTTTTGCAGTTTTCTACCCTCTCATAAATGGTTGTCTGAGAGCTTTCATCCTTGTCATTCGTCCTCAAAAGGAAAGATGAAAGAAATCCTTTCCGGACCCCAGACGTTTCCCTCTCAAGATAAGAACGCCAGCCAAGACAATGGCTCTCTTATAACATTAATAATTATGTAAAATGGATAGCCTTTGATCAGACATGTGCCTCGAGAGAAAACATGCTTAATGAAATATTCAGACGATCACTTACCGAATGTGAAATTTGCGCCACATACATTATATTGAGCTTATGCATCATGATAGTTTGTATCGTTGCAGCTAAATTCCCTTTGAAATCAAAAATTCAACTTAATGGGACTGTGATGTAAACTAAAAGCTGTTCGAGTTGCAGTTTCCACACGTGTTATAGTACAGTATTTAATAGTTAACCAATGAAAATGCATGTTTACTTGTTACATTATGTGAGCTGTGTGATGGAGAGCCAAACAATGACAGCAGATTTAATTAAATGTCGATGTATTGTCCAGCAGAAAGCAGACAACAAAATTGAACACAGAGCGCACTTCATTCCACATCATCATAAAACACAATGATGTCGTGAACATGACACTGCATTAAAACTACAGCGTAACACAGTGCACACAAACTAGCTGACTTAGTAATAAACATAAATTGATAAATATCAATTATTCCAGCTTGTTTGCGAACTTAAAAAATGAAATGTAGCTGATTGCTTGGATGTTGCGGTGTAGTTTCTAGGGCATTGTGGGTGGTTGCTAGGGTGTTGCTAGGTGGTCTCTGAACTGAAAAGAGCCTATTCTGATATCTGTTGGACCAGAAAATCATAAATCTGATTGCTTAGAAAAGTAAATCATTCCCATAGCGCAAACGGTGTGGGTGCATGAAGTTTAATACCTTGGTTTTGGGTTTGTGCATGCAAGCTACTTTTGAACAGTCAATCTTAAAACCTCTAGAAACCTCCATAAGTGAGGTAGGCCTAACCTACATTGCTAAATCGCTGCTTTTGTCTCCACTTTTAGGAGGCTTAAAACAGATGCATGGATGGAATTAGGTCAGACATTTTTTTCCCCTCACTAGAAATCCACGTTAAATACATACAAATTGTAATGGGTTGGACTTTTCTTTGACCTCGAAGAGCCTGTCACATCTGTGAATGCTGCAGTGCGTTTTGCCGGCGTTTCTGTGTTTATTGAAACAACACTGACAGATGAAATGTTGGAAAGATGGTATGCAATCACAAATGCAGGCGCTAATTAACATAATTCAGCTCAGATTAAGGATTCGTTGGTTTATTGAGACGGATGCCGCTTTTGTTTTCCGACTCATTAATTTATTAAATGATCCATCTCAATTGTTTGCCTTTTCAGTTCATGTTTAATTCCTCATTCATATCTGCACTCCACCTCACGGCGAAGCTTTGTGAAAGTCTCATTTGTTTGTAATCCTTTCTACACTTCTTCTCTCAATCATGTATTGTTAGTGAATGAAGACATTGGGATGGCAGATATATCACTTAATAACCAGTCTCAAATCCTCATGAATAATGCAATCGATTGACCGCCGTAGAATGTTATTGACCAATCCTGCATTAGCAGCTGTTGCTGTGTGAGGGATTCGAATCTGACACGCTTTTGCTATTCTGCTTCTTTTTTCCAGAATAAAATTCATTATGGTATTACTGCACTGTAAAAAAATATTATATTATATGTAATGTAATGTAAAAATATTTAAAAAGTAAGTTACTTGGTTGCCTTAAAATTTTTATTTCATTGAAATAAAATTTTTTAGTTAATACAATGAACATTTGAGAATCGACATCACCCTTTATTCAAATATTATTAAAAGATTTTGTAAGCATATTGCATAATTGTGTGTTTTATTTGTAATAATGCAGTGAAACATGCAAACAAAAAAAAAGTTTATATTTATTAAACCAATTTCCTTCATTGTATTAACTTAAATTTTTAATTTCAATGAACTCAAAATTTTAAGGCAACCAGGTTACTTTTTTAAGTTAAACCGACAATATTTTTTTTACAGTGTGTAGAAATGTAGCAAATTGTTGTCATTTTTGTATTATGTCAGGTTTTAAACTTAAAGGGGACCTACAGTATTATGCAAAATTTACTTTTACATGGTGTGAACATAAATGTGTGTCGGCAGTGTGTGTACACATCCACTGTATAATGGTAAAAATCCGCCCACTCCTATTTTCATAAGCAGTGTCTCAGAATAAGCCGTTTGCAGTTTCTATGCAATGTGACGTCACACATGCTTAGGCCCCGCCCACAACTGCTGACAGACTCCGCCCTATTAGCATAGACCCCGCCCTCAGTGAGCTGTACACAGTCCGCCATGTTTATCTCCTCGCCAGAGCATTCAATTAAGAAATGTATTCTTATTAAAGCTACTAAAGTTATTCAGGAGTGAGCAGTGAGAGATTTTCTGTTTTCCTTTATTTGGATTCATATTAACAGCAGATATTGCAGTAGATACTGTATATTACACTGCATTCACAGATCTAATACACACATGCCATTTCTTCACTTGCTGTTTACATTCACAGACATAACCGACTGTGTTTATGTGAACGGTGTGTGTTTTTGACATAACCTTGTGTGTGTTTGACAGTTTAAGCGCAATAAGACGTGAAAGAGAACTTAGTTTAATACTCACGGGACGCTCCGTCTGAAACACAGCTTTCTGTGCGCGTGCTGCGGGTGTGTGTGTGCGCTCAGAAAACCATACATCAGAAGTTTAGATTGATATGGCTTTAAAACACATGCAGATAATAAACTTTCATGATGATGTCACGTGAGTCCGTTAGCGATGATCATCAAAACCAAACAGATGTTGTCGTTTTTGGCGGAGTATCCGAGGCGGAGCAGCAGCTCATTTGCATTTAAAGATACATGCACTCAAACAGCATGTTTTTCCTTCCACTCAAAAATGGGCATTTACAACATGATGTAATAAATGATCTGTGGGGTATTTTGAGCTGAAACTTCAGACACACTCTAGGGATGCCTGAGACTTATATTACATCTTGTAAAAAGGGACATACTAGGTCCCCTTTAATTTTAACCATTTTGAGTGTGTGTAAACGTGTGCAAATTGGCCTGTAGGTTCACAGAGTTATGCTGGTGTTTGTGTCTGAGTGAGAAAAAAATGTATGTCATTTGAAATTTAGAAAGATGCAGTCCTTGTTTTGGCACAAAATACATTCAATGATAAATGATCCACAGTTTAGCCCACATACACTGATGTTGTGCTCGCTGTGTGAACTTTGGAAAAAGAGACCTTAGTATTGAGAAATGGGTCCTAAACCCAAAAAACTGTAATATCGAGTCAATTTATTTTACCACCTTATCTGCACACCTCACCGAAAATCTAATTTTTCACAGTTTATTCAGTAATAAAAAGGTGCGGAGTTTAGCAAAGGGTCAGTTCTAATAGAAATTGCTGTGAGATTATTTTGTCAGGTGTTGTTCTCGTGATGCAGTAGTTGAAATGCTACAGAAAGGACAAGTCTCTCATTAAAATGAAGATGTGGTTGTTCCCTAGCTGCGGTGATGCCAGGTTCGGTTTGTTAATATCCTGCTCGTGTTGTGCTGTGATCCACTGAGAGAAGTCGACTTCTGCTGTACAAGCGGCTCAGTTGTTTACTGAAGAGTCAATTTGAGGTTAATGGATTTTCCTTTTCCTGTTTGAGACAATTTGGTTTTCTAATAAGTAATTTTCTCGGAAACTGCGACGCTTGACACATGTGTAGGCTTTGCATATTTTAAATAAACTGTATAAATGCGTTATGATATCTCATGAAAAGGGATGTTGAGGCATATGTTAACAAAGCTAACCTTTAATGTTATATTTTTTTAAATGAGATTCAAAGGTTAATTTAGTTAACTTTCCTCTCTGCCGTGGTCAAGATCTGCACTGGGAGGTTCGTCATGAAAAGGTTTTTGCAAACCATTTTATGTTCACAATATATTTATTGTTTCTGAATAAAGTCTCGCCACAGCTATTGTGAAATATTATTACATTTTAAAATAGCTGTTCTCTATGTGAATATATGTTCAAATGTAAATTATTCCTGTGATCAAAGCTGAATTTTCAGCATCATTACATTCCCTTAGAAATCATTCTAATATGATGATCTGATGCTCAAGAAACATGTATGATTATTATCAACGTTGAAAAATATTTTTAGCGAAACAGTGGTACATTTTCCAGGATTCTTTGATGAATAGAAAGACAGCATTTTTTGACATTTGAACAGTAGTGGTTTTAATGAATTACTCCTCTAGTTCTTCCTCATTACATCTGAAAGTTCACAATGTTTTCAAAGGTCAATTTCAACAAAGTCTCTTTTTCGACTTTCATAGTACAAGGAACTTTTATATTTCAAAAGGACGGTGTTATCCTTCATAACGTGAGGTCAATGCTAATCTAATGATGTAAAGTGTCTCTTGTTTGTCTCTCGTTGTTCCTTTAGTCCTGGTGCTGCTGATCTTGACCCTCAAACGCCACAGGAAGGGCCAGCGCATGTCCGAAGACGAGGAGGACATGCGCGACAACGTCATCAAGTACAACGACGAGGGCGGCGGAGAGCAAGACACCCAGGCGTACGACATGAGCGCCCTGCGGAGCCTCTACGACTTTCCCGAGGTCAAAAGCTCGGATTCTGGCCCTGACCTCCGCTCCGTCCCTCAGTGGATCCAAAACAGAGTGGTAGGAGACGGCGGGCCGGCCGACTTCTCGGTTTTCAAAGGCTACATACGCAAGAAGGTCGAGCAGGCGGACGCGGACTTATCGGTGCCGCCTTACGACTCGTTCCAGACTTACGCTTTCGAGGGCAGCAGCTCGCCGGCTCTCTCGCTAAGCTCCATCCGTACGCTGTCCACCACCTCGGAGCAGGACTTTTCGTACCTCAGCGATTGGGGACCGCGCTTCAGGCAGTTGGCTGGCTACTACGCCCCAGCCCAAGCTGAAGAAGAGGGGTCCTAGCACCATCCCCTTCCCTGATCCGCTCTCGGAGTCCCGGTCCTAGAGTGGTTTTCCTCCCTGCCGCTTTCGCCCACAGTTCCGCAGTGACGTTTTTTGGATCCCAGTCAGTCCGGAGAGTTTTAATGTCACTCGTTACACTTTGCAAAGTGACTTCTTGTCTTGTAGAAACGTCCAGGACTAATATTGAAGGAGAAGAGCACTAGGCCGGGTGCTGGGCAAACCTCCAACATCTTCTCACCTGTCAGCGAGAGCAAGACGAAGCGGGGCTGTGCCATATGCACTACACAAAACACTCTGTTTCAGGTTTTTTTTTTCTCGTGATTTTCTTTGCCCATCTGTGGAAAGAAGGATTTTAACTCACTGGGATCTGGACGAAGACAATGGGAATCTCTTTTTAAATACCAACATTTAAAAAAAACCTTAAATAAATATGTATTTATTTAAAGAAAAATGAACATACAAAAAAAAAGTCAAACAATATTTATGTATTTATTGCTTTCTATTTATTTATTTATTCATCCTGGCAATGGACTGAAATACAAAAAATGGACATCATTTTTGAAGAATATTGAAGTTGTCAGGGTGACAAAGACTGAACATCCTGTGGGTAAAAAAACAGTCGGGTGGGATTGTTGAAGTTGATCAGTGACAGTAAATCTTAATCTTAAAAATGTTTGTATTTATTTTTTAGAGACTCTTTTTTGTAAAATACGAACCGATTCTGGTGGAGAAAAGTAACGGATATCGGGGTGAACCTCACGAAAACACGTCCAGGTCACGCTTCACCCACCAAATCATGAGAATAAAATAAGAAATACATTTCGCATGAAGATAATGAAGTCTGTTTTAAGGATGCAAGGTTTGTGGCATCATGTTTATGGAAACAAAGCACATTTTCAATCCAACATTACTGTATTTACAGAGTTTTTTGTATGATTCCCAATAAGATCCCTTGGACTGTAATTTAGTTAAACTACTGTCATTTGTATTGCAGTAATGAGAGTTTGACAAATGTGCTTGATTGTCATAAACAATACATACTAGGCTTCATTTACTTTCTGCAAAATATAATTGAATATTTCTTTCTTTGGTTCTGAAGTGAAATAATTCCTTGACAGCTTTCGTGAGCATTGGTTTTGTCTTGTCATACATTTTGTGTGTTGTGTTGCTTTTCAACTAATTATCCAGATCCCTTGTTGTGGAAGTTGCGTTCGGCATTGGATCTTTCCTGTGGAGGCAGAGTTTTCAAGGGGAGTTTTGAAAGACAACATGGCACAATACATGACAAGAGACAAAAGAGGCCATCCGACAGGTTCTTTATCAAGTCTTTTTTTAGATATCCCAAGATATACATGTTCATTGATGATTTGTGCGTGTGCCAACTTTTCCAGATTGCTTTCCATGGGTGATTTGATTGGTTTTTGATCATTCTGTGTTGGGTTGAGGCTGATGGCATCGAGACGGGGTGGTTTTCCCCGAACCAGCACCCTTATAAGTGTCCACCCAAAAATACTGATGTATGGATAAAAATACAATTGAAATCATCAATAAATATTTACGGTTTTTCAAGATTTTTCGAATGGTGAGTTTTTGGGCCACAAATGAGTGCATACTGTAAATGACCAAAATAATGAATTGGTTTGAGTTGGGCAAACTTAAATTAATCAAATGAACTTTTTTGAGTATTTGGCACTTTCTGTTTCTTTTGAGTTCACAGAACTGACACATTTTAAGTTATCGGAATTGTTTTTTCCTTTGTTTAGTCATACTTAAAGGATCAGTTCACTTCAAAATGAAAATGTTCTGATATTTTACTCACCCCCATCTCATCCAAGATGTTCATGTCTTTCTTTCTTTAGTCGAAAAGATTTTACGTTTTTCTGAGGAAAACATTCCAGAGAATGGACTTCAATGGCAACCAAAATGTTGAAGGTTCAAATCAATGCAGTTTCAAAGGAAGGGCTTCAGAGGCTCTGCACGATCCCAGACGAGGAATAGGATCTTATCTAGACAAACCATCTGTCATTTTCAATACAAAAATAAAAATGTATATACTTTTAAAACTAAATTGCTCATCTTGCGCTGCTCTGCGACGGCCACAAATTGCAAAATCACATCGGAAAGGTCACGCTAGACGTAGGTGGAAGTACCGCCCTGTGTTTACAAGCGCTCGTGTGAAGACTAATACAAACATCATTTAGCAAAAAAAGGTCAAACAGCGATTTCGGACGATTTTGAAGTTGGAGATGGAGTTTTTTTTGGTAAAGGATGTGTGTATTAGTCCTCGCACGAGCGCTTATAAACACGGGGCAGTACTTCTGCCTATGTCTAGCGTGACCTTTCGGAATTGATTGTGCAATCTGTGGTGTCGCAGAGCAGCACAAGATGAGCAATTTAGGTTTAAAAGTATATAAATGTTTCTTTTTTCTTTAAAATGGCCGATGGTTTGTCTAGATAAGACCCTATTCCTCGTCTGGGATCGTGCAGAGCCTCTGAACCCCTTCCTTTGAAACTGCATTGATTTGAACCTTCAACCGTTGGTTGCCATTGAAATCCATTGATGTGGAGAAAAATCCTGGAATGTTTTCCTCAAAAAACTTAATTTATTTTTGACTGAAAAAAGAAAGACATGAACATCTTGGATGTGTGAGTAAAATATAAATTTTCATTTTGAAGTGAACTGATCCTTTAAATTAGACTGGCTAAACCCAGCCAGATCGATTGGATTTCGCCTTGCAACTACATTCATTTCTGCTTCTGTTACACCTTTGAGGGAACCAATCACAGACTGGCTTATCCACCTGGCGCACTATTGGCGGGTTTAGCACAATGACGGATAGAGAAGCGATGGGTCAATGCCCGTTTATCACGCCTCTTGTGGTCTGATTGGTTGAAGGGCTATCCAATTGCATACATAGTCATTTGAATTTATGCTCATTTATCACGCCTCTTGTGCAGTAGAAAATACAGAGCAGATTCCCCAGACCAGTTCAATCTTAAATTGAGCTTAGTCTGGTGATAGCCAGACAACCTTTAAATTTAACTGAGAATGGGCTGGGATTTCTATTTCCCAGCATGCTTTGCCATGACACTCAAAAGGGAGAGTAAATGCTAAAACTTAGTCAAGTCACGTTTATTTATATAGCGGTTTTTACAATGCAGATTGTTGCAAAACAGCTTCACAGTGTTAACAGGAAAATAAGGCAACTATATATTGTGTTTTTTTTTTATTGTCGTTGTTTGTTTTTTTTGTGCAAGATTAATGTTAAGTGGGTTTTTTCCATCATGATGACGAGTGAGAATGAGCTTAGTTTGAGAACAGATATGTTAATAGATGTTTTATATTGCCGAACTCTTTCAGCAATTGCTATGCTAATGCTATCAAAGCATTGTGTAACCAATTAGCAAGTTAGAATTTACTGAATTAGCTATAGTTAAAGCTAGCCAAGTTTCCACTACTAAAAAAGTTGAGATTACATGATCATTTTAGTTATTTATGAAGTATAGCGTACTCAAATATTTCAAGTTAAGAGCAATTCTAATATTAATCTGTCAGTTATGCTTACTTGAACTTTGAATTTCTTAACTTAAAAAAAAAATGATGTAACTGATTAAATCAAATTTTTGGAGTTTTGCCAATTTAGTTGGGTTTACAGGTGGTCAAAACATGGTCATTTTTATTTATATATTTATTATTATTTTCTTTTTCTTTTTTTACAGTTTTAGTTCTAAATTCTCATTCTAATCTCTGTAATGCATCCAGATTTGCATTATTATTATTTTTGGCTTTTGTAATTCTCATTGTTCTTAATGTTGATCCTCATTAAAACAGATCAAATGACTTACCTTTTTAATTTACAAATTGCATAAAAGGGCAACAAACACTGCTGTCCTATAACGTATCTGTTTTTGCTTATTCAGTGAGAATATTGGGAGAAAATATTAATTGTCATTTTCAAATGTCACTTTTATATCAATGCAAAAACAAACCTCTTCTTTATGCACAATTGAAATGTTTGATTTCGGAGGGAAATAGGACCCGGATGAGGTTTTGTCAGGATTCAGGAAGTGAAAGCGATGGTGATGTTGAGTTCAGGGATGCAGTCTAGCAGCAGATGTTCTCCTTTTACTTCAGCTTGTTTTTGCTCTCTCCGCCGCGGCTGCGTTTGATGGATGAGCTCTTATGGCAGTGTATAAACCTACACACGTCTGCGGCCACCCAGAGCAAGTCTAGACAGACGTTCCCAAACACAGTGTCTGCGCAGAATCAGGACAGTTCAAACACAGATAGCGATGATGATGATGATGACGATGACATCAAAACAGCCCACAATTACAGAAAGAGCACAAGGCTAATGCGGGCCGAAGATGGAAGCGCACCGTAGATGATTCATCCAATCATCTCATGTTTTATTAAAAGGTAACAGGGAAATGACAGAATGGAATTACGTGTTCTTTGACCCTGATCTTCATTGACAGTCGTCCGTGCGGGATCATTACGCTGTTAAAGGAATGCCGATGCCCCAGAGCCATAATGAAATCCTCATCAAGCAAATGTCATGGAGAGGCAGCCGCTGACTAATGCAATGACAGATGCGCAAAGTGTGTTTCGCTCCGAGGCAGTGTGTACGTGTGTGTGTGTGTTTGTCCCCGTTTTGTCCTCGTTTTTAATTTAAAAGCACACAGTCTCATTCCTCTGTCAACATTCCCTGGAGAACTTTCCAAGTATAATAGCATCCTATTTTCAACGAATGACCTAATCATGTTAATTTGATGCAGTCAATTTATTGATATGAATTTGGCGATAATCAATTTTCATTTTATATTATGCTTTATATTAGTGTTATTATTTACTGTAATGTTGTAGCTTTTATTTTTATATTTTCAGCATTCATTTGAATTTTTGTTTAGTCATTTTATATTTTTAGTTTTCGTGTTCATTTTAGTTACATTTTTTGTCATTTCATTCTGTGCGTTTGTATTTTTATTATTATTGGTATTTAGGTTTAATTTATTTTTAGTTTGTTTCATTCATTTTTTTTATTTATTTCCAGTTAATAATTTTAGTGCTTCAAATTAAACCTATTTAATTTTATTGCCAAGGCAACATTTCAAGTTTCCACTTTGTTTAAAGGCGCAGTGTGTGAATTTTAGCGTCATCTAGGGGTGAGGTTGTGAATTGCAATCACCCAACACTCACTTCTCCCTTTCGAAACACATAGAGAAGCTACGGTGGCTGATACAGGACAAAGATGTCGTCGTCTGAGAAAGCAGAGAGTGACACGCGCTCTGTAGAGAAGTTTGTCCCTTTAGGGCCACTGTAGAAACATGACGGAGCAAAATGGTGACTTCTTTGCACGGTGTGTGTAGATAGAAACGGCTCATTCTAAGGTAATAAAAACATAACGGTTCATTATGTAAGGTCTTTATACACCACTGAAAATATAGTTATGTATATTATATTGCATTTCTGACAATCCTTATAAAGATCCTCATAAATACTACACACTGCACCTTTAAGTTTTCCAACTAATGTTTATATTTTATTTTATATTACCTCAATTTCATTTAACAGAAATATTTTTAATGGTTTTAGTAATGATTATATCCCCGATTTATTAACATGAACTAAGAATGAACAATACTACAGCATTTATTAAAGGGTTAGTTCACCCAAAAATGAAAGTTCTGTCATTAATTACTTACCCTCATGTCGTTGGACACCCGTCAGACCTCCGTTCATCTTCGGAACAGAAATGAAGATATTTTAGTTGAAATCTGATGGCTCTGAAAGGCCTCCATTGGCACAATGGCACTTTACACTCTCAAGACCCTTAAAAGGTACTAAAGACGTCGTTACAAAGTACATCTCACTACAGTGGTTCTAAAATAACTTTATGAATCGGCGATAATAGTTTTTGTGCGCAAAAAAACCCTAAATAACGACTTACATAGTGATGACGATTTCAAAACAATGCATCATGAAGCTTCGAAGCGTTATGAATGAGTGAGTCGAATCATGATTCGGATCGCGTGTCAAACCGCCAAACTGCTGAAATTTGGTGATTCAAACTGCTGATTCGACTCACTGATTCATAACGCTTCGAAGCTTCATGATGTTTTGAAATCGTCATCACTATGTAAGTCGTTATTCAGGGTTCCCTTTCGTTCAGTCACTACGACGTACGTTAGTGACTAAGTTAGTCGGCTCAGTCGCCTCAGTCCGCTCGCCGCCGAGGGCGCCCTCCCTCCTCCCGCCCGGCCCCAGCAGCAGCCTTCACCTGGGCCGCGCCGTGGAGGTGGTTGAGGATGACGCCCAGTCCGCTCCCCAGCCTGGTTAAACACCAGGCTGGAGGTGGACAACTCAGAGATGGGTTCCAGTTCTTCCCAGGGGATGGTAGCAGGGCCTCTCCTTCCCCCGGTGGAGGGCCGGGGGAAAAATCCTTCCGCTGCTGGTCCCCGGGCTAGCAGCGCTTGGGAAGAACTCATGTCCCTGTCTCTGAGGACCCAGAGACCGGTGATGACAGTGCGCGCCACCCAAAGGTCCCGCCACTCGCATCCCTCTCTGTCGCCAGCCTCCTGGCAGAGCAGACCCCAGTGGAACGCGCGTCCTTCCCTGGTCTCCTCTGTCAGGACGCAGCCGTTAACCGCACCCCCACACCGGGACGCCCAACGGCCTCCCTTGTCCGGGTCGGTAACGCTGCATCGCTGCCCCACTCCGGGTACGTCTGTAGTCCGAATGACCCTGCTGGTGCAGTTCCTGGGAGCCTGGCTTCAGATTCCAGGGCTGTCCCGCTGGGTCGCGAAGACAATCAGGCGCGGCTACGCGATTCAGTTCGCGCAGGCTCCTCCCTGCTTCCGGGGAGTCCGCTTGCTATGGTCGGGGCCAATGCCCCTGTCATGCGGGTGGAGTTTGCCACCCTACTGGCGAAGGGTGCGATCGAGCCTGTCCCTCCAGCCGAGATGAAGTCCGGGTTTTATAGCCCGTACTTTATTGTACCCAAAAAGACTGGTGGGTTAAGACCAATTCCTGGACCTGCGCATCTTGAACCGTTGCCTACACAGGTTTCATGGTTCGAATGCGTTCGTCCCGGCGATTGGTTTGCAGCGATCGACCTGAAGGACGCCTACTTTCATGTCTCCATCCTACCTCGACACAGACCGTTCCTACGGTTTGCTTTCGAGGGGCGGGCATACCAGTATGCGGTCCTCCCATTCGGGCTATCTCTGTCCCCTCGCGTCTTTACGAAGATTGCCGAGGCAGCCGAGCAGGTTTGCGAACACAGAGATCTGGTTCTCCACCACTTAGCCTGTCTGGGCCTTCGGGTCAACTGGGAGAAGAGCAAACTCTGCCCTGTGCAGAGAATCTCTTTTCTCGGTATGGGGATCGACTCGGTCGCCATGTGCGCGCAGCTTACGAGTGAGCGCGCGCAGTCTCTGCTGACTTGCCTCCGTCAAATCGAGAGCGAGAGTGCGGTTCCACTGAAACATTTTCAGAGGCTCCTGGGGCATATGGCATCTGCAACCGCGGTAACGCCGCTCGGATTGCTACATATGAGACCGCTTCAGCACTGGCTTCGCGATCGAGTCCCGAGATGGGCATGGCGGCCTGGCACGCTCCGAGTCCAAATAACCCGGGCATGCTTACAGACACTCACTCCGTGGTCGAACCTCAGTTTTCTACGGACCGGCGTGTCCTTAGAACGAGTTTCCAGGCATGTTGTTGTATCAACGGATGCCTCCTCCACGGGCTGGGGTGCCATGTGCAATGGACAAGCAGCCGCGGGCTCCTGGACAGGACCCCAGCGCCTTCTGCATGTCAATTGCCTCGAGTTGCTGGCAGTACGGTTCGCCCTGCACCGCTTCCGAGCGTTGCTGAGGGGTCAAAACGTACTTGTCCGGACAGACAACACGGCCACAGTAGCGTACATCAACCACCAGGGCGGTCTACGCTCCCGCCGTATGTCTCAACTCGCCCGCCATCTCGTTTTATGGAGTCAGAAGCACCTGAGGTCTCTTCGTGCTATCCACATCCCGAGAGAACTGAATTGTGCAGCCGACGAGCTCTCACGGATTCAGCCACTTCCTGGAGATTGGAGACTCCATCCCCAGACGGTCCAGCTGATTTGGGAACAGTTCGGCGACGCACAGGTAGATCTGTTTGCCTCCCACGACTCTTCCCACTGCAGCCTGTACTATTCCCTGTCCGAGGGCATGCTCGGCACGGATGTACTGGCGCACAGCTGGCCCCAGGGCCTACGCTTATATGCGTTCCCCCAGTGAGCCTTCTCGCACGAGTACTGTGCAAGATCAGGGAGGACAAGGAGCAGGTCATGTTGGTCACCCCGTATTGGCACGGCCAGACCTGGTTCTCAGAACTGCTACTCCTTGCGACAGCCCCTCCCTGGCCTATCCCTCAGAGACGGGGCACCCTATGGCAACCGCGTCCAGCGCTCTGGAAGCTCCACGTGTGGCTTCTAGACGGGACGCGGCAGGTTTGAGTGGCCTGCAACCTACGGTGGCCGCCACCATTACTTCCGCTAGGGCAGAGTCTACACGACACCTCTATGCGTTGAAGTGGAACCTCTTCGTCACCTGGTGCTCTTCCCGCCAAGAAGACCCCTGGAATTGCCCGATCGGGTCCGTGCGTGTGAGTTTCTCCAAGAGGGGCTGGAGCGAAGGCTGTCTCCCTCCACCCTGAAAGTGTATGTGGTTGCAATATCTGCCCATCACGACCTCTTGGGAGACAAAAAAGGTAAGTCAGCACAACCTGATCATCAGGTTCCTGAGGGGGGTGAGGAGACTGAATCCTCCTCGCTCTCCTCTCGTTCCCTCTTGGGACCTCTCAGTAGTCCTAAGTGCTCTGCAGAGGCCTCCCTTTGAGCCTTTGCGGTCGGCCGATATTAAGTTTCTGTCGATGAAACGGCTCTGCTGACCGCATTGGCCTCTCTCAAGAGTGTCGGGGACCTGCAGGCTTTTTCAGTTGACGAAGCGTGCCTAGATTTCGGGCCGGCTAACTCTCACATGACCTTGAGACCCCGGCCTGGATATGTGCCCAAGGTTCCTACCACTCCCTTCAGAGATCAGGTAGTGAACCTGCAAGCGCTGCCTTTGGAGGAGGCAGACCCAGCCTTGGCATTGCTCTGTCCAGTACGCGCTCTCCGCGCTTACGTAGACATGACGCAGTGTTTCAGGACCTCAGACCAGCTCTTTGTCTGTTATGGTGGAGAGCGGAAGGGAAGAGCTCTCTCAAAGCAGAGGTTGTCTCACTGGATAGTGGACACCATTGTTTTGGCTTACCAGCAGCAAGGCTCGACCTTGTCCCCTTGGTGTGAGGGCACACTCCACCCGGAGTGTGGCCTCCTCTTGGGCTCTAGCGCATGGCGCCTCGCTAACAGACATATGCAGAGCTGCAGGCTGGGCGACACCCAACACATTCGCCAGATTCTACAATCTCCGAGTGGAGCCAGTGTCCGACTATGTACTCGCCCCCCTGAGGGGCCGGTAATGGACCAGGCTCTGGTGTCTTCGCTTGCTCGCCACTTCACTCCACGGACTGGATACGTGCGATATTCTCCTCAGGTGAGCTCCCCGAGAGCCCTGAGCTCCTCCAGCACTGTCGACGCCGACATCAGTTCAGTCTGCCCTTTCGAGCCCAGACCCTCATGTCCGGCCAGGTGCCCCGTGTGCATGGTTCCCTTCGGCGACCCCCACACGAGTATTTCCACCGTAAGCCTCCTCAGTGAGCAGGTGTCTTTCCCTTGGCAAGCCCCTGCCACCCCTAGGGTTAAAAATCCACCTTCGGCTGGTACCCTAGAGTTTCCCATATACAGCCCACAGCGGGTCATATGTGTACTCTCTAAGTCCTCCCCACGGGTAGGCATCTTTGGCATTCCCTCACTGGGATATGCTTCCCAGTGTACCTTGGTAATCCTGTGATAAGTGGGAGTCCTACGGCCTTAAGTGGCGGGATCTCACACTTACGCAGGGCACTGGACGACAGCTGAGTGGCGCGGTTATATTGGAACCCCCATTTGTTAGTCACTAACGTACGTCGTAGTGACTGAACGAAAGGGAACGTCTCGGTTACGTATGTAACCCTCGTTCCCTGAGGAGGGAACGGAGACGTACGTTCCTCAGCCACATCAGCTGTGCTGCTGGAACGCGGAGTTCAGGTCTTGGCTCCGTAGCAGATACATAATGCGATGTTGCCAGCGTACTTCCTTATATACCCACACGGTGGGGCGGAGTTACGCATGCAAATTCCGCATGCCCATGGCATTGGCACGCCATTGGGCGCTGTTAAATTCTCGAAGATGATTGGCTTCTAAGCGAAACCCCCATTCGTTAGTCACTAACGTACGTCTCCGTTCCCTCCTCAGGGAACGAGGGTTACATACGTAACCGAGACGTTTTTTTGCGCACAAAAACTATTCTCACCGATTCATAAAGTTATTTTAGAACCACTGTAGTGAGATGGACTTTGTAACGACGTCTTTAGTACCTTTTAAGGGTCTTGAGAGTGTAAAGTGCCATTGTGTCAATGGAGGCCTTTCAGAGCCATCAGATTTCAACTAAAATATCTTCATTTCTGTTCCGAAGATGAACGGAGGTCTTACGGGTGTCGAACGACATGAGGGTAAGTAATTAATGACAGAATTTTCATTTTTGGTGAACTCACCCTTTAATGTTCTTAATGATATTTTCAACATTTACAATACAACATTTTTAAAATGCTGTTAGCATTAGTTAATGCAACTAACATGCAAAAAAAACACTGAACAACTGTATTTTTATTAACTTACATTAACAAAGGTCAATAAATGTTGTAAATATATTACTCACTGTTAATGTTAAAGGAACAGTGTGTGTATTTTACATCTGGTGGTGATGTTGTGAATTGCAACCGCCCACCACTCACCCCTCCCTTTTGAAGCTACGGTGGCTGACACAGGACAAAGATGTGGTCGTGTGAGACAGCAGAGAGTAGCTAGCGCTCTGTAGAGAAGTTTGTCCATTTAGGGCCACTGTAGAAACATGGCAGAGCAAAGTGGCGATTTCACTGTATAGGGGACGGGTGTATCGGTGTGTCAATAGATCCTCATAAATACTACACACTGCACCTTTAATACATTTACTAATGTTATTGGACCTGTTAAGTGTTACCAATTTCTAATTAAATGTTTTTTATTAGTTAACAATAGCAACTCTGTTCTATACTATTTGATGCGTACAGTGTCAGACTGATGATTAACATCACTGAACCCCCTGATAAAATCCACCAATTGCTATAATTGATTGTGCATTGAGACAAATCGAATCTATCTATGTGGCGACAGAACATCAACAAACCAGAATGATTGTCTCTGAAACAAACACGGCTATCTGTGTTTCAGATCGAGAATACCAATATGATCTGGAGTAGAAACCAGCGTTCTGTGTTTCCATCCATCATGAGAAAAACTCAACGTTTGTTTACTCGATCAGGATTTGTTTGCGAACAATTATCAGCTTACATATCCCATTGTATCTCTCTGATAGAAGGGATTCTGTCTACATGGATACTGAACTGAATAAGAAAGAGATGTCAATCATCACAGGTAACCTGTAATTGAATAGACCCTTTTCACATTTCCGGGTTTCTCAGAGCAGAAGTCGTCATAATTGGGTTAAATCTTATAGCGGTGAATGAGAGAATACAGTAAATATATTTTGTGTGTGCCCATTTGCTCAAATAGCAGAAGAAAAACGCCACAATAGTGATTTCCCAACTTTCAAAAAGAGGGAAAAAAATTGAGTGAGATTGATAACAGCAGTGAAAAGAGAGAAATATGTTAATTTTTACCATCTCTCCCATAGACTGTATTAGAAACGCCCTCACAGCAGCGGTAACTTGTTTTTTTGTCATTTGATACAAAAGTATTAGTAAATGTACATAGATTTTTTTAAATGAAAATATAAAAAACGTTGCAGGATTTATGATATTGATGACCGTTAAAACGCGTCATCACAGTCTGAGAAAAGGGTCTATAGGTCTTATGATTCAAGTCTAAAATCTGATTTTATGAGTCGTGTTTGAAGATGTGCACAGAGTTTGTATTAAAGTTGCATATAAATCATATGAACTACATAATTTTTTACTCGCCCTCATGTCCTTCCGACTTGCATTTCTAGAGTTAAACACAAAAGGAAATTTTAAGCATGTGTACAGTGTTTTTGTTGTTGTTGTTGTTGTTTTTGCAATGGAAATATACAGTGATTTTACAGTAAACAGTGAATAAAAAAGTATTTGTTCACTCTTTACTGTCACAAACAGAACAACTGGTTCATTTATTTGATCAAAAATACAGTAAAAACAGTAATATTGTCAAATATTATTTCAATTCAAAATAACAATTTTCTATGTGAATATTTAGTAAAAAAATAATAATTTATTCCTGTGATCAAAGCAGCATTTTCAGCATCATTACTCCAGTCTTCAGTGTCACATGATCCTCCAGAAATCATTCTAATATGATGATTGCTGCTCAATAAACATGTATGATTATTATCAATGTTGAAAACAGTTGTGCTGCTTCATATTTGTGTGGAAACCAAAATATGTATATCTTTGTTTCAGGATTCTTTGATGAATATATAGTTCAAAAGAGCAGCATTTATTTGAAATACAAATCGTGAATACAATTTCAAAGTATCATATGACTTCAAAAGACTATAGTGCACATGTCGTATGAACTAGGCTACTTTTGGTGCTTTTTATTTCATTCAGAAAACTGTAAATTGGACATTCTGCTAAACATCTCCTTTTCTGTACCACTGTAGGAAGTAAGTCATGCAGGTTTTGAATGTCATGTCAAATTTTTTTTTTTTACTGTTCTCATTATGCTGTTGTCACTGTTTCATTAACGCAACAAACCCTTCATCTGTGGTGAAGAATGACAGTTTTGAGCAGTTGTCACGGTTAGGTGGCTGTAGAAAGCGCACAACGAAGAAGATGGGTTGACATACACAGTATTTTAATATAAGAGCAAACACAGGAAGAGTATCAGTGTACAACACAAACAATAACCGACCAATGACTGAACAGAAAGGGGAGAATAAATACACATAAATGAGGAAACGAAACAGGAAAGATGAACTATTCAGAAACCGTAGTAACTAAAGAGAACTCGTGCAGACAAGATAGAAACGATTAAACAGAACATATAGACAGCAGTGTTGCATAATAATGTATCACAAGTAACGTGAGTTACGTTATCAGATTACTTTTTCAAGTAACTAGTAAAGTAACACATTACTTTTACATTTACTTTTACAAAGTTACCTTTTTAAATAAGTACACACTAAAAAATGCTGGGTTAAAAACAACCCAAGTTGGGTTGAAAATGGACAAACCCAGCAATTGGGTTGTTTTAACCCAGCAAATGGGTTGTTTTAACCCAGCGGTTGGGTTAAATGTTTGCTTAAAACAACCCAATCACTGGGTTAAAACAACCCAATTGCTGAGTGTAACACAAGTGACTTTGTTGTCCCATGTTTTGTCTGACAGCTCTCCTGTCCCCATGTTGAGAGAAATCAGGAGTAAGTGCAGAGATGTTGTGTGCGCTGTGTGAAAATGATGGGTATTGTTGTTCTAGACTAAGGGCCAGATTTACTAAATGGAGCAAACTAGTGTGAGAGCGCAATTCCATAAAAGGTGCGATGGAAGTGGAAAGTTCAGCGCGTGATCTACTGACGATACACACATTAAAAAACACAGACGCAGCGGGATCATCCTACAAATGCATATGCAATAAGTTCAGCCGCAAAAATATCCCAGTCCACGCGCTAATTTTTCAATGCGTGTCTTTAGTAAATCTTTGTCAGTAGTTAATGCCAAAAAAAGGGTTTGCGATGGAGCAAGCTGTTAGTAAATCTGGTCCTTAATATGAACAGTATTTACTCATCTCACTTGCACAAATAGATATTCAGTTTTCCTCAAATATCAATAAAAATAGTGAAATGCAAACTCAGAATATTGCGCAAACCTGCAGTAATTAAAATGTTAAATAACACAAATGTACTTGATGTATTTAATCTCACTTTTGAACATGATGTTATGTTTGAACATAAATGTGAGTCAGCAGTGTGTGTACACTATAATGGTAACTCCTCTTTTTTAACCCCCATAAATCATAAGCAGTGTCTCAGAATAAGCCGTTTGCGGATTCAAGCTTTTGTGATGTCACAAGTGCTAAGGGCCCCACCCATGACTGCTGACAGACTCCGCCCTATTAGCATAGACCCCGCCCTCAGTGAGCTGTACACAGTCCGCCATGTTTATCTCCTTGCCAGACCATTCAAGTTAGAAATGTATTCTTATTAAAGCTACTAAAGTTATTCAGGAGTGAGAGATTTTCTGTTTTCCTTTATTTGGATTCATATTAACAGCAGATATAGCAGTAGATACTGTATATTACACTGCGTTCACAGATCTAATACACACATGCCATTTCTTCGCTTGCTGTTTACATTCACAGACATAACCAACTGTGTATATGTGAACGGTGTGTGTTTTTGACATAACCTTGTGTGTGTTTGACAGTTTAAACGCGATAAGACGTGAAGGAGAACTTAGTTTAATACTCACGGGACGCTCCGTCTGACACACAGCTTTCTGTGCGCGTGCTTCGGGTGTGTGTGTGTGCGCTCAGAAAACATATATCAGAAGTTTAGACTGATATTATTATATCATGATGATGAAGAACTGCAATGTCACGTGAGCGCGATAGAGATGATCATCAAAACCAAACAGATGTTGTCGTTTTTAGCGGAGTAGCCGAGGCACGAGCTGTAAAGGATCTTCAAAGGGAAGGAAAAACTGTTTTCGTGAATGTATCTTTAAATGCAAATGAGCTGCTGCTCCGCCCCCTTTCCAGAAGAGGGCGGAGCAGCAGCTCATTTGCATTTAAAGATACATTCACGAAAACAGTTTTTCCTTCCACTCGAAAATGAGCATTTACAACATGATATAATAAATGATCTGTGGGGTATTTTGAGCTGAAACTTCACAAACACATTCTGGGGACAGTTGAGACATAATAGGTCCCATTTAACTTCAGTGACTTATTGCTTTAATATCATGCTCCAATCAACTTGAGAGACGTCGATAAGCTGTTATTTGGTTGAAAAGGTGAAGTAGTTCACTGACCCTCGAGCATTCGATGAACGGCCTCTGTGCTGATGGTCCACGCTGTCGGGATGATGCTGGATATTTCCAGCTCTAATTAACTGTGGCCACATCCACTTTGCAGTTCGATGAAACAACACAGCGGCCAATTTACACCCTTACACCCACAGCCAGACGCCCGCAGGAATCACAGCACAGGCATCGTGCACACTAATAAGGGCACAGAAGTTTGTGGCACTTCAATTAATTCTCTACATTTCAGTGTCAATAATGGTGTAGCGTTTTCACTTTAGTCGTATGGTTGTGTTTAATGTAGGCGAATGTTAAAGGAATGTTCCGGGTTCAATACAAGTTCAATGCTCACTGCCAAAAGACAGTCGGCCTGATCGTCAGCACTGGTCTGATATTGCTTAAATATTTCATTATATTACAGTAAATGTTTTACCAGTTGCCAGATTCTTTTTGGGGGCACTCAAAGTGTGAAATTAACATATTTTTCCTGCATGTGTTTCCTGAGTTCAGGGCATGTGAAGGGCTTGAGACACTGGCTGAATTTGAAATAGCATATTGATCTTACTATTTAATTGCAAATCTATATAGGTATGGTATAGATATAATACAGTAAGCGTGGTATGCCAAAATTTCAAAATGAGCATGTCTGTGTTATTGTTGTCATTAGCCAATCAGTGCTGATGCCATTTTCCTGCAGATTAGTGACATGACATTTATGGTACAGGTGATTGGCTCAAAAAAATCCTGTGGCGCATGCAGGTTTCCTATCATTAAACCTAAAAATAATTTAAAAAAATAATTTCTTGAAATAAAATAAAATGTTAAAATAAAATAAATGTATTCATCTTAAAATAATTTGCTAATCTGCTAATTTTACACATGCTGAATAGTAAAAACGATACCATATTTTATTATAGTTAACTAAAACAAATAATAAAACATTAAAATAAAATAATTGTATTAAGCCTAAAATAATCTAAGACTAAAACTTTAACTTAATAAACAACTATATAGAATTTTTTTTAAAGTAATAAAAATGTAAATATCACACATTAAAAAGACTAAAAATTTAACTAAAATCAAAACAAAAACAGAAACTAAAAAATGTATTATTCTTTTGTAATTTTAAACCTTAATTAATCACAGTCATATGCTAATTTTACACAAGCTGAATAGCAAAAACAATGATATTATATTATAGTTAAAAAAAATTATAAAATAATTGTAAAATAAATAAAATAAAATAAATACAAAAAATTATAAAAATTATAAAATAATAGTAAAAATTGTAAAATAAATAAAAATAAAATAAATACAAACAATAAACAAAATAGTCAATAAATAAAATAACAAAATAAAATAATAGTCAAAATAGTAAAATCAATAAAATAAATAAACAAAATAAATAAATAAATAAAATAATAAAATAATAAAATAACATAATAGTAAAAATTGTCAAATAAATATATTAAATAAAATACAATAAATATAAGCAAATAAACAAAATAATAAATAAATAAAATAATAGTAAAATAATAAAATAAATAAAAAATACAAACAATAAACAAAATAATAAATAAATAAAATAATAATAAAATAAAATAATTTTAAAAATAGTAAAATAAATACATACAAAAAATAAATAAAATAATAAAATAAAATAATAGTAAAAATAGTCAAATAAATAAATAAAATAAATACATAAAAAAATAAACAAAATAATAAACAAATAAAATAATAAAATAAAACAATAGTAAAAAAAGTTAAATAAATAAATAAAATAAATACAAAATAAATAAAATAATAAAGAAATAAAATAAAGAAATGACAAATCATAGTAAAATCAATAAAAAACAATGATATTATATTATAATTAGCTAAAACGAAAACCAATCAAATAAAATAAAATTTCAGTTACTTTACAATGAGGTCTCATTTCTTAACATTAGTAAATGTAATAACACTGAGCAATACATTTGTTTTTTCTTTAGACATTGTTGTTATTTTTTAAATATTTTGATAACAAGTTCAAGTTCCGTTTATTTATATAGCACTTATAAAAGCAGGAAGCAAATTGTTCCACAACCGAGGCCGAGCCACAGAAAACGCTCTATCCCTTCGGCGTTTGAGTCTGGAATGTGGGACTAAAAGAAGGTTCTGGTTGCTGGATCTCAAACTTCTGGAAGGAGTATGAGGTTGCAGCAATTCAGATAAATATATGGGGGCTAAATCATGTGAAGATTTATAAACAAATAGCTGGATTTTAAAATCAATTCTGAATTTAATAAGCAGCCAGTGAAGAGTCCTCAAAATTGGAGTGATGTGGGCGCTTTTACGACTATTATGAAGGAATCTAGCAGCAGCGTTCTGAACTAATTGAACACGGGCAATTTGGGACATAGAAATACCGCAGTAGACTAGAGTAGACGTGAGGTGATGAAAGCATGAACAGCCATCTCTAGGATTTTAGGATTTAGGAAAGATTTGATTTTAGACAGCAGACGGAGATGGTGAAAACTATCCGATTACAGACGTGATGTGTTTGTCAAATTGTAAAGACTCATCTAGCAGAACGCCCAGGTTCAGTACAGGTGAAGCTCTATACCCAGATCAGGGCTGGTGGCCTGAGAATTTTCGGTGGGCCGTTTTGTTTTCATTTACACACAGAAAATGTTGAGCTAGTCAGGATTTAACGTCATCTAAGTAAATTAATAAGGAAGTATACAGGCAGAAGAATTCAATAACATTAGTAAATAAAAAATTAAACTGTTTATTGTTTGTTCATGTTAGTTAACCGTGCGTTAACTAATGTTAACAAATACAACTTTTGATTTTAATAATGTATTAGTAAATGTTGAAATTAAAGCTGCACTATGTAACTTTTCCGTCCACTAGAGTTCGCCTATTCAAAACCAAGGCGTAGTTTGATGATGGCAAGTCTGAGCACGGATTCATGGGGCATGTCGTCTTCACCTCACAGCCGATGGGAAAGGATAGGACTCAGGCAGAAATCATGTTGACGGATGTGATTATTAACGTTTCTGTAGTCTGAAGCAGAGCAGTACCGAGTGTTGTGGAGCTGAGGAACCGCTGGAGCGATTGTTAATAAGATGAACGCAACACACGCCTCGCGAGCAGCGGGACTTTTATTATGACACAGTCACCGGCGCCATTTCTGCTCCTCCGGTCATAAGGATGAGGTAACGCAGCGCCCCAATTTATATTAGGTGGCCTTAACTACTATGTACTTACATAAAAAAATAAGTACAATGTACTTACTGTGTTCAAATTGTATTGCAAAACACCTTTGCTGATATTGAGGTGGGATACGGGTAGAGTTAGGGACAGGTGTGGTGGTGTGGGTAAGTTTAAGGGTAGGGTTAGGTGTAATGGTGCGTTCACACCGGATGCAATTGGCGTGAGTTATTTACATGTTAAGTCAATGCAGAGACGCGAAATGGCATTCTGCGGCGCAATTCGCGCAAATGAGGCGGCGCGATTCGCACGATTGAGGCGCAGCGAAGGACGCAAATTGAGCGTTTTGAACCGTGCGGAATCGTGCGAATCGCTCAAGTTGAAAAATCTGAACTTTGCCGGATATTTTGCGCCGCGTTAACCAATCAGGAGCTTGCTCTAGTAGTGACTACAATGAGGACAAAATCTGTATATTAATATCTGGTTCAGACAATATGATTATCACTGTGATAACATTAAATGACTTGAAACACAACACAGTCTCTTTTTGTTAAATGCAAGTTTATGGATGATCAATAATACAAAGGTAAGTAAAAGGTATAATAAGCTATACACGAAATAAAGAAAACAATTCAGTCAAACATTCAAAGTCAGTGCTAGGCTAACGTTACAACTGCAACGTACAGTTATAGCCTAAAAATATAAAGTAATGAAACTTCTCTTTGCCTTCAGTCTAAACGATTTGCCAGGGAACAAATTATAGATCCATGAGACCAAAGATCGAATTATAGCTCGAGACACACCACAGAGACATCAGAGCCAGCGGCAGACGGCAGAAGGACTGGCCGAGGAAAGGTTGCCCTCGCCGGCTTTGACGAGTGCTGAGCGCCGCTGTCCGCTGGAGCTCACAACTCCGAAAACGCCAGATAAAATGTTCAAATAGGCACTCTTTATATAAATAGACCACATATTTGAGCTTTAAACAACTACATTATCGATTGAAAAAGTCTTAAAACTACGTTTTGTCTCACATTAACAGTAGATTTTAACAAAATAAAAGACGTGTAATATAAAATAAAAGACGGCATTTCTCAACGAGACGAGCCGCTGGCAGAAGCCCCGCCCATGACGCGAATTCGCGTCTGTTGTGCAGTGAATGTCACGCGCGATTCGCGCGAATTTCACTCGCGATTGAAGCGAGTAAACTCAAAATGTTCAAGCGTCCACCTTCGCGCGAATCGCGTCCGGTGTGAACGCCACATAAGGGAAGTGTCAACTGTGTAGTTACAAATGTAACTACAGAAATTAATTACAGATGTAATTACATGCAGGTATTTTTTAAAACGTAAGTACAATGTAAAAACATGTATGTACACAATAAGTGGATTGTATCAAATGATTAATTAAAATGTTAGTACATAGTAGTTAAGGCCACCTAATATAAAGTGGGTCCAACGCAGCTCTGTTTATCATATATTAGACACATCTGAGTGTGTTGAAAATGATGTTATGCCGTTACTCTGTGCGTTCGCTTGGTGGCTGCTATGACACTCCAAAGCGGAAACTGAGGGAACGCAGATATGACGCAATTGACAGGCCACGCCCTCACACGTCCCGGTTCATCGGTTAAAATAGCAATTTTCTCATGATTTACAAATAGTTGGAAACATTTGGGATATTGTAAGTACTCAACTGAACAAAATATATAACACTGGCCTAGTGGTATTTGGATATTTTACTGAAAAAATTGTATATAGTGCAGCTTTAACTAAGATTAATAAATGCTGTAGAAATATTTTTTACTCTTAGTCCAAAAAATAGACATAATAAAAAAGTTAATTAAAATTAATTTAAATTCAATTTAAAAAAAAATTATAATAGTATCTCAATGATACAGTAAAATAAGAGTATCTCTAAGATTTCAGTGGTGTTCACGTGCCAGTCATTGAGATGAATGGAAATGCTAATGGATCTCTTCCTCCGGGTTTTACAAACCTCCTCGAGTTAAAGTGACAGTCTGTCAGATTGTGCGATAACGATGCGCCTCCGCACGGAACAGAGGAGGAAGTACGACAGTGTCTGCTGTAAGTAGTAATCTGCGATGGAAATGCATTTGGTGCATATTTGCATCCCTGCTGCGTGTGTGTAAAGTGTGTTATTTACATCATGCTGGGCTTATTTCATAGTTCATCATGTTTGCCAATGCGAGAGTTTCCAGGGAAAGCGCAAGACATAAAAATCCAACTGTCAGTCGCTTCATTCCAGGAATTCAGCAAGAGACGGCTTCACCAAAGACTCTGGGTCTGCATCAGAAGCGAGGAGCCGGCTTTTATGGAGAGAGAACAAAAAGAGCCGGCGCACATGCTTCCCTATTCCTGTAGACTTGAGGAACTCAATAAAGCAGGACTGTCTGTGAAAGAGCCATTACAAAAACACATCAGTTATGTATCAGTGGGTTAAAGTCATCATGAAATGCCGTTCCCAACCCATTTAACTTCAGTTAAATGACAAATCTCTGGGTGAAAGAGGATATTCAATCATGTAGATGTAGTGCAGGATTTGATTTTATCCATTAGGAATTGATTGGATGGGAAAAGAGTCTCTGTCTGACAGGTGTGATAAGAGGCATTTTGACATCATGCCTGTGCAGATCTAAAGCTGCATTTATTTGATGGAAAAAAAAGTAGTAACAACCCAACTAAGGTTGTTTTTAACCCACACTGTAAAAATGTTTAAGGTTGTACAACAACAACAACAACAACAAAAAAATCTTACCAATTTCCCCTAGCTTTTTCTTGTTGACTCAACTTTTGTAAATAACAGTTATATGAACTGAAAATAAGTTGTCTGTGACACAAAAAACGTTTAGTTAAGTCAACTTGACATTATTTGTTTTCTGGAGAGGTGCAACTGTTCTGTAACAACTCTTTTGTAGTTAAGCCAATTCAAGAAATGTTGTCCATTGGAAACAGAAGTTCTTAAGAATTAACAGGTTTAGATGTTATTTTTTTTTTATTGAAAATCATTTGGTCATCATTATTGGGATCAATGTTTCATTTGGTTGGGCAGTTTGACTCTTTGTGTGAGTGTGTGGCCTTTGTAACAGTGTTTAGCAAAACACATCATTTGTTGCTACACTCTAAAAAATGCTGGGTTAAAACAATCCAATTGCTGAGTTAGTCCATTTTCAACCCAACTTGGGTTGTTTTTAACCCAGCATTTTTTAGAGTGTAAGAAAGAAACCAAGATGATCACGTTTTCAGTCTTGTAAACTCTAATAAATCAATTATCTTATTTCTGACCAATATTTAATATTTTTCCAGCAAAACTTTGTAGCAGCAGATCAGAAATTATGATTTTAAAATACATTACAGGGGGAAAAAAGTATTTTGCCACACACAGACATCAAGAATCAGCATATGAATCGCAACAATGGTGACATGCTTCATGCCCCAATGCATGCTGGGAGCCATAATTTTAATACTTTGTTGGCTCCCAGCATGCATTGTGGCATGAAACATGTCACCATTGTTGAGATTCATATGCTGATTCTTGATGTCTGTGTGTGTGTCTAAAAAAAATCCCACAATGTATTTAAAAATCAAAATTCAGAATGACTGAACTGCTGCATAAAACTTTTGTTGGTAAATATAATATTCATAATTAATCACTTTTGGTCAGGAATAAAGTAGTAAACTACTCCCCTTTATAATGCTGTTATCTAGATCATCTGATCATTGGTTACGCCTTTCTTTGCAACAAATGATGTGTTTTGTTAAACACTGTTACAAACTAAAGGAAACGCTGATCTCCATAATGGTGACCATATATTTTCCAAAAAATATCTACATCTGAACCTGTTCATTCTTAAGAACTTCTGTTTCCAGTAGACACACAATGTTGAATTGGCTCAACTACAAAAGATTTGTTACAGAATAGTTGTATCTCTCTCACATTTTTTATGTCACAGACAACTTATTTTCAGTTCGTATAACTGTTATTTACAAAAGTTGAGTCAACTAGAAAAAGCTAGAGGAAATTAGTACTAAGATTTTTTTTGTTGTACGAGATTTTTACAATGTGGATTTAATGCTGAACCAACAAAACAAAATCAGTCTTTTCAACTTTTTTCAAGTTATGTTTTTTTACAGTGCAGCATTATTTAGAGTGAACAGTAATATTGTAAAATATGTAAAATATATGTTTTCTATGTGAATATGTAGTAACGTGTAACGCTGTGTAGTAACGCTGGGTTAAAACGACCCATTCACTGGGTTAAAACAACCCAATTGCTGGGTTAGTCATTTTTTAGAGTGTACCCTAGGGGGGGTTTATCACTGCTCTCCCTGCTCTCATCCATGCTAGGCTTATCTAAACTATATGCTAATTGTCTACCACAATATCCTGAAAGAAATGCACTTTTTTTTGAGACCTTTAGGTGTTTAAAATTTTAAAGTTTTTTTTAAAATGACTGAATTACTTTTGTTCAGCAAGGATGCTTAAACTGATCAAAAGTGATAATTTATGTCACAAAATATTTCTATTTAAAATGTTTACTTTCTATTCCCCAAGGAGCTTATATATGCATGCTGTGATAGGCATCGTATTCCTATAGATAAACGTGATCAGCTGACAGTCAGATGATGCGAGCTTGACTAACATGACCTGCCGGAACTGACGCTAAACTCGAAACAATGCTGGGTTAAAAACAACCCAAGTTGGGTTGAAAATGGAGTAACCCGGCAATTGGGTTGTTTTAACCCAGTGAATGGGTAATTTTAACCCAGTGGTTGGGTTAAATGTTTGCTTAAAACAACCCAATCACTGGGTTAAAACAGCCCAATTGCTGGGTTAGTCCATTTTCAACCCAACTTGGGTTGTTTTTAGCCCAGCATTTTTAAGAGTGTATACGCTTGATTTGTATAGAATTTTAAGAAGAGCACCAATGCATTTATATGTGCATTACTTCAGATTCTAATTATGTATTTATGCATTTTGTTGTGCGCAGGTGTGAATCACAGTGTTAATTGTGAGCTTAATATCCCATAAACACACCAGCTGTTATGATCCACTGTGTACACACACCTGTTGTTCTACCAGTTTACCCACAGTGACCCACTCAATGTAATCTGTTCTCTAAATGTTTACTGACAGACTGGAGTCTTAGAGATTTGTTTTGCCCTGTGATATCCGCACTGCTGCAGGGAATGCATGCAAAGCCTGCTGGGAGCGTCATGCACTGTCTGCCCATTCGCCAAAAACCCAGTGGCGCGTTATGGAGGGTAAGTGAGGGGTGATTTTACACCAGACACGGGCCAGCAACGTTTTAGATGCTTTTTGGGGCGAGCAAAAATGCACCGTTTTTGTGTGTGTCCCTTTACATTCATATGGGCTGGTGCTCCTGGCCTCCTTTCAAGAATTACTTCAAGAATAAAACCAAGAAATCATATATATATATAAATTGATGCAAAATAATAATAAGAATTGCTAAAATAAAAAATATATGTTATGTGTGTGTGTGTGTGTGTATAATGTATAAATATATTAAATATATGTATAAATTATAATAATAATATATTAATAAATTGTCATTTATTTACTCATTTTATGAATATTTATTGACATACAAATAATTTGGAACAAATTATTTACAATATTTGTATGTACATATATATATATATGCTGCAGAATCTGTGAAAATGTGAATAGTTTTAACAAAATAAGAGGGATCATACAAAATGCATGCTATTTTTCTATTTAGTAGACTACTGTCCCGAATAAGATATTGTACATAAAAGATGTTCACATATAGTCCACAAAACAAAAAACAGCTGAATTTATCAAAATTACCCATTCTAAATTTTATGAACCATTCATTCTTGATCCTGTGTGTCGTTCCCTGATGATCCACGGCTGTGTGTGTGAGTGTGTGTGTGTCGTGCCCTGATGATCCACGGCTGTGTGTGTGTGTGTGTGTGTGTGTGTGTGAGTGTGTGTCGTTCCCTGGTGATCCATGGCTGTGTGTGAGCGAGTGTGTGTGTGTCGTTCCCTGATGATCCACGGCTGTGTGTGTGTGTGTCGTTCCCTGACGATCCACGGCTCTGTGTGTGTGTACTCGTTCCCTGATGATCCACGGCTGTGTGTGTGTGTGTAATTCCCTGATGATCAACGGCTGTGTGTGTGAGTGTGTGTGTTGTTCCCTGATGATCCACGGCTGTGTGTGTGTCGTTCCCTGATGATCCACGGCTGTGTGTGTGAGTGTGTGTGTTGTTCCCTGATGATCCACGGCTGTGTGTGTGTGAGTGTGTGTGTTGTTCCCTGATGATCCATGGTTGTGTGTGTGTGTGTGTGTGTGTGTGTGTGTGAGTGTGTGTGTAATTCCCTGATGATCCTGGGCTGTGTGTGTGAGTGTGAGTGTGTGTGTCGTTCCCTGATGATCCACGGTTGTGTGTGTGTGAGTGTGTCGTCCCCTGATGATCCACGGTTTTGTGTGTGAGTGTGTGTGTGTGTCGTCCCCTGATGATCCACGGTTGTGTGTGTGAGTATGTATGTTGTTCCCTGATGATCCACGGCTGTGTGTGTGTGAGTGTGTGTGTATAGTTCCCTGATGATACACGGCTGTGTGTGTGAGTGTGTGTGTGTCGTTCCCTGATGATCCACGGCTGTGTGTGTGTGTGTGTTGTTCCCTGATGATCCACGGCTGTGTGTGTGAGTGTGTGTGTCGTTCCCTGATGATCAACGGTTTTGTGTGTGTGTGTGTGTGTGTGTGTGCGTGTCGTTCCCTGATGACCCACGGCTGTGTGTGTGTGTGTGTGTGTGTGTCGTTCCCTGATGATCCGCGGATGTGTGTGTGTTTTGTGATGGTTGTTCTTGAGTCTCTTGTTTGTCCTGAGCAGTTAAACTGACCAACGTTCTTCAGAAAAATCCTCCAGCTCCTGCACATTCTTCAGTTTTCCAGCATCTTCTGCATATTTGAGCCGTCTCCAGCAGTGACTGTGTGATTCTGAGATCTGAGGACGATTGAGGGACACAAACACAACTATTAAAAAAGGTTTACACATTCACTGATGCTCCAGAAGGAAACACAACGCATTGAGAGAATGAATGAAAACGTTTTATTCTTATTTTGTTTATATATCTTTTCTTTTCTTTTCTTTTTTCATTTAGTACTGCCCTTTGAAAGCAACGGCAGATACTTACATGTTTCCAGGAATACTTAGTTCAATTTCTTTATCCAAGCACCCCATCACTCTTCCTCTGCAGGTCTCTTTTCACTCTGTATTTCCATGTTTTGAACTGCGGTTCATTCCATTGTTCAGAACTTTCCTGTATGCATGCACCATTCCTTAAAATTGGTTTCAGCAACAAGATAGATGTCAATACTACCTCAATGGCCACTCCATCCCCGCCAGACCTGTAGTTTTTATGCAGACTGTGCCGTCAGACTGGGGTCAGCAACAAAAGTTTAATTGTGAGAACGCAATAAGTCAGATGGCGATGGACATAGTTTGATGATGGCAGAAGCAGAAAGTGTCCAGCCAGCACTCTGAAATTCAGGTTCCCATCCACAATGAACGCCCTCAAGATTTATTGTCAAATTAATGGAATTCCCTACACACCAAACCACGGTGGGTGGAGGAATGTAAGCACATCTGTGGCTGGAAGTGCAGACGCAGCAAAATCATAAAACTAAATGTTTCATCGGCAACGGAGACACGTGTACATTTGTTCACAGTCGTGCATCAGTGAAAAATCAGAGCGAGTAACCCAGATCGATACAGCCTAGAGGCCTGCGCTTGTAGCATTACACTTGATGCATTAGCTCAGTGTTTTTAGTATTCAGCATGTGTAAAATTAGCAAATGACTGTGATTAATTGAGGTTTGTATAACAGATTGTGGTGTTGGTTACAGTGTTATTTTAGAAACATTGATCCACTACTATAGCTAAACAAAATTATAAAATGATACACAATTATTTACCATGTATTTTTTTTTTTTTTTGTCATCTTTTACAATTTTTTAGTTCAGTTCTCAGCTGTATTATTTATTTACTTTTATTTGGTTATTTTTTTTGTACTGCACCTTTAAATATAATAATGCCCCGTTTTACAAGATATCAAATAAGTCTCTGATGAGTGTGTATGCGAAGTTTTAGCTCAAAATACTCCACAGATAATTTTTATAGCATATAAAACTTGCCACTTATTGGACTACATGTCGTTTTTGTGCGTATCCCTTTAAATGCAAATGAGCTGGTGCTCCCGACCCCCTTTCAAGAAGAGGGCGGAGCTTCAAGAGCTCATGCAACAACAAATCTCACGCAATCTCACGCAGTGAAAATGCCAGAAACTGCCTCTAGCGATGTTCAGTTCGAACCGGATTCGAACAATGATGCCTACAGAGCCAGAGAATATCTGCTGCATGGTTCACGAGGCATTTTATATCCGCTTCGCCTCACCTCGTCTTCATCCTTAGCCCATCTAGGATAATATATCTCGCTGTTAAGTTTATCACCCTCGCCCGTGAAGGGCTACCGTATTGGAATATACCACTCATTTCTATCAGCTAGCCCTCGTTTTACTGGGTTGGAGAAAATTATTATGGGCCGCTGGAATTACCTGATATTAGTGAAGGAACATGGATAGAAGCCTTTCTCCGGTGTCTGAAGTGTTCATACCCCTTGATGATTGTGTCATTCACGACCACCGCGGAAACTGAGCATGAGTGACAAATTACGGCATCTCGATGAAAACCCAACTACTTACCCCGGCCATTTATACCTAAAGGCGCCATTTACCCTTGATATCAGGCAGATGCAATAAGAACACGCTCATTGTGGTTGGAAAGAACAAATGGTAATGTTTGCAGTAAATCTTTAGATTGAGCACGTTTTGCTTCACAGAAGGAAGTAGACAGCTTGGTGTGAATGTAGTCTTGCAACACAAATTAACTCTAACTTTAGCTCTCTAAACGAAGAGGTTTTTCAGCAGAACTTCTTTTGGAATGAATGTGTGAAGCAGAGTGGTGCAGGTCTCGTCGACAAGTGCTTATCTTAATCAGGATTTCCAGTCACTGAAGATGGACACCTCTTGAACAACAGCCATATCTGAGTGAGTGGAGCGGGATAATGCTGCCTCCTCGCTGGAAAACTCATGTTCTTAAATTAAAGTGAAGTCCCTCTAATCCAGCTCATCTGCACTCAACTGCCGAGACCGTATCCAAGTCCAGTATCCCGGAAACACAGCCTACACTTGTCTTTTTTAATTAAAATAAACAGTATATAATAGCTTTTTCTGCTTTAGTGAATGCAATTGAGATAAGTGGCATTGTGATGGGCACACAAATGGAAGAGTGGAGACGCAGACGGAATCGGAGAGAAAGTTCCAGGTCTCAATAGACTTTAGTCTAAGTCGATTTAATTTCGTTTTTAATTATGTATATACTATTATAGTGTTTATTCATATTTTGAATTAGCTTTTCATTTTATACACTGTAAAAATATATGATCAAGATCATGGCAACATGCCCCCCCATTATTTTAACTCAACAAAATAATTGAATAAGTTTTACATGAATCAACTATACAATATTTTTTTTAAAGGGGTGATGAATTGAGAAAAGTTTCCCATGAGCCTTTGATTTATAAAAGTTCATCGTGATATAAGAATATCCTGTAAGTTTTGGAGATGAAAACGTCCTTGTTAGTCAAAGAAAAGCTTTTATTGATGCCAGGCCCAGAAAACGCTCAATCTCAGAATATGTCGACCCTTGACGTCATCGTGTGGTGAAACGCCGCCTCAACAGAAGAAGAAGAACGCCTGCTTCTGTAGCCCCGCCCATCGACTCGTGGAGCTAAACGGATCGCGCTACCGAGCAAAAAACATGCCGAAGAGAGTAATATATTGCGCTGTGCCTGGTTGTGGAAGAACACAATCCCTGCATAAGCTTCCTTTGGATTCTAATATTAGGAATGAGTGGTTGAACTTTATTTTGAATACAGTTCCAGCTCACGTGCGTAAGACATTGCGCGTTTGTTCGCTTCATTTCACCGCGTAATCGTTTGTAAACAAGATACAGTTCGAGACTCGCAGACAAATTGAGATTAAAACACAATGCTGTGCCTCCTATATTGGATCCGACAGGAATGATGCAACACACTTATGTGAGTAAAACATTTTTATATGTGAAAGTAGCATTGTTACAGATCGTATTGATTATGTGTACGTGTCCAACTGAACATACCATATCACACTGTCAATGGCTGGAGAATACTTTATTTGTGGTGTTGTTGATTCATTGCGATTTGGGATCAAACTTGGACATGTATGGGCTCGCAAAGCCCAACGTCCTGGGGCTATGAGTTTTTTAAATGGGCTACCAAAATGTAAGCCTGTTTGTGTGTACAGTTTGCGGTTATATTCACCCATCGGGCAGGCCAAGTAATAAAAAAATAACATTCCAATCAATCGCGGGTGGATGAGAGATGAATCATTGTGTTTGTTTGATAAAGACATTTTGCGAGCCCTGTGAGTGAATCATTCCGGATGCCGTTTCTCCACGTTTTCAAAACAATCCCTCATGTGTACTCACTTTGGAGCTGAAGCTCATTAAATATGCAAAGCTTATCCAATCAGAGCAGTGAGTGTTTACTTCCAAGTCTTCAGTGCGGCACGCCCATAAAACCCGAGCTTTTCTTGAGAGAGCCTCAAAACCAGGGTAGAAAATAGCCTACTACTTATTCATTGTGATGTTTTTGAATGTAAAAACCATGCGAACGTCATAAGTTGACCTCAGACAACCGTATAAAACATTTTTAAAAACCAGTTCATTACCCCTTTAAATAATATGTTGAAATGACTTGTACAGACAATTTGATTCTACTTAAAAAGGTTCTACTTAGGTATTTAAAAAAATGACAGTGTATTTCCAGCTGATTTTTAATTTAACCCTTTCACGCATAGTCACAGTGGAAAGCTATTCAAAAAGCCATTTTCTTGCTTATCCTTGGGTTTTGATGACATAGTTGCAAATCAACCACTACAGTGGACACTAGTGCATCATTCTATACATACACAGCCACCAAGTGGCAAGCCGTTGTATGTGGAAGTGTGCCAGTCCCTGTGACTATTGTTCTTGAAAATACTTCAGCTGCAGTAACTTTTTTGGCTGTAAATAAATGTATTTGTAATTTGCATTTACGAGTTAAACAATATGAATGTAATTGGCAGTTACAAAAGTAATCTGATTATGTAATGCATGTTACTTGTAATGCTTTACTCATAACAGAAAAAAGTAATCTGAGTACATAATTCACGTTACTTGTAATGCTTTACTCATTACAGAAAAAAGTAATCTGATTACATAATTCACGTTACTTGTAATGCTTTACTCAAAACATCAAAAAAACGTAATCATATTACACAATGCACGTTACTTGAAATGCTTTACTCATTACTTCAAAAAAGTAATCTGATTACATAATGCATGTTACTTGTAATGCGTTACTTTACTTGTTACATCAAAAAAGTAATCTGATTACATAATGTGCGTTACTTGTAATGCGTTACTTTACTTGTTACATCAAAAAAGTAATCTGATTACATAATGTGCATAAATTGTAATGCTTTACTCATTGGAGAAAAAAGTAATCTGATTACATAATAATGTGCGTTACTTTACTTGTTACATCCAAAAAGTAATCTGATTACATAATGTGCGTTACTTGTAATGCGTTACTTTACTTGTTACATCAAAAAATAATCTGATTACATAATGCACATTAATTGTAATGCTTTACTTGTTACATCAAAAAAGTAATCTGATTACAAAATACGCGTTACTTTACTTGTTACATCAAAAAGTAATCTGATTACATAATGCGCGTTACTTGTAATGCGTTACTTTACTTGTTACATCAAAAAGTAATCTGATTACATAATGCACGTTAATTGTAATGCTTTACTTGTTACATCAAAAAAGTTATCTGATTACAAAATACGCGTTACTTTACTTGTTACATCAAAAAAGTAATCTGATTACAAAATACGTGTTACTTTACTTGGTACATCAAAAAAGTAATCTGATTACATAATGTGCGTTACTTGTAATGCGTTACTTTACTTGTTTCATCAAAAAAGTAGTCTGATTACATAATGCGCGTTAATTGTAATGCTTTACTCATTGCAGAAAAAAGTAATCTGATTACACAATGCACGTTACTTGTAATGTGTTACTTTACTTGTTACATCAAAAAATAACCTTATTACGTAATGCAGGATCAAATCCTGACTGAGGCTATCATAATTCATGCATGAAAGGGTTAAGTTTTTTAATTCTATTTAGCTTTAATTTGTTTTGATTTTGATTTTAGCTTTAGTCATTTTAGTACTTCAATTTCTACTTCAGTTTCCAATGTTCTAAATTTAAGTTTTCATCTAAAATTTACAGTGCATCCGAAAAGTACTCACAGCGCTTCATTTTTTCCACATTTTGTCATATTACAGCCTTTTTCCAAAAAGGATTAAATTCATAATTTTTTTCCCTCAATTCTACAAACAATACCTCACAGACGTTTTTTTTTTTTTTTTTTGGTCAAATCAAACATGCCGTCTCCTCCTCTTTCTAAATGCTATTGGTTTATAGATATGTGGCATTAGGAATGTGCATATATATCTGTCCGTGTAAAGGGAAAGGGCTCAGAGAGCCTGTATGTGTGACAAAGTGTTTTGTTCACACTTACTTCCCTTTCACCCCTGGCATTTGTCAAGAGAAGTGACAGCATCGAAGACGAGAGCCTCATACATTATTGAAGAGCAGAGCCATCACACCCTCTCTTTCATTATCTGAGAGGAACTTCTCCAAAGACTGGACGGGGAAACACGCATGCAGCGTTTTTTGTTAGTGAGTTATGTGGGTTTTCCTATAGTGGATCATCAGCTGATGCAGCATAAATCAGAAGAGGGATGCATGGCTCATTCCCGCTCTGAAGGAAGGTTTTAAAAGCGAACATGAATATATGTTTGTATTGCAATGTAGGTTGTAAGTGTATAGTGAATGTTGAAAAATGATCTCTGGTCAAGATCAGACATATAAAATGTATTGATTATAACTTGATTATTTGCACAATGGGGAGAGAGAGAGAGAGAGAGAGAGAGAGAGAGAGAGAGAGAGAGAGAGAGAGAGAGAGAGAGAGAGAGAGAGAGAGAGAGAGAGAGAGAGAGAGCAGGTTATTCCTGTACTGTAGCCAAGGAGAAATAGAAACAGAGCTGCACTTCATAACCACCTGCCCTAATTATAATGACATCCGAAAACACTTCTTTCCCAAATGTGAAAACTTCAAAATTCAAAAACTTCAAAAACTTCAAAAACTTCAAAAAATATTTGTCCCAACTTCAAAATGTTGAAGAATGATGCCCAAGCTCAATATTTACTTGGCAAAGGGAGACTGCATTTCACTAGCAGCAAAATACATAAATTCCTGCCACAAAAAGAGGGAAAAATCGATTAAACAGTGTAACACACACAAACACACACACACTGACACACATGAACTCACACAAACTCTTATACAGACACATATGCAAACACACACACACTACTTAATGTACATACACTTCCCCCCCCCTCTTTTTTCCTCCACTCCTGTTTTTCCACACTTGTTCAATACTTCTACTTTGTTTAATTTTATTTATATTTTCATGCTCATATACATGCTTTGGCAATACAATGTACAATTTGTCATGCCAGTAAAGCTCTTTTGAATTTGCATTTGAGAGAGAGAGAGTTTATTCACAATACTTATTGATAATTGTGCAACTGACTTCGTCCTTCCTAAAAATTTTTGACATAATATTTTATTTCCTAAATACTGCCTATTATTTTAAGGCATTTTGAAAAATATATATATGTTTTTTTATATTTCAATAATTTATCAACTCATTTGTAAGTTGCTGGTTTTCATTTAGTGATCACATGACATTTGGAAACTCTGCAATAAATGATAGCACTTCCTGGTGGATGATGTCACTAACGTTGGAAAAAAAGTATTTTTTCCTCAGTAGTTTTGTCTTGTTCCCTTTCAAAAGCTACACTCAATGCTGCATAAGCTTATGCAAATGGGAAATGTCTTTGACATAACCAGCTGTGAAAATAGTGTGAAAACACGTCAATTAAATTGACCCGGAGGTATTTATAGCCTCGGCCGGTGACGTCATAGGCGCACCTGCTGCACAAGGCTATAAATAGATGAGCTTCAGCTGGAGCAAACCAGGTCTTTTTGTTTTCAGACCAACTCTGTGTTATGGTGTGTTACAAAGTCTCTGAATAAAAACAAAAAAAAATTTCTCTCTCTCTTTCAAGACTCAACTTGAGATCTTTGTTAGGAGTTAGTTTTCAACATGGCAGTGTGCAGATTTTTCTCTCTCTTTCTCATCTCTGTTACAAAGAAACATTAGTGAAAAGAGTTCTAGTTAAATCTAATCAGTTGGAAACGAGTCAGCAGAGTAAAACGCTGTATATCCATGTTCTGGATGGTGGTCAGAATGGGCAGTAACATCTCCTCACCACTGACTCTCAACACTGGAGCCCCTCAGGGCTGTGTTCTCAGCCCACTCCTGTACTCCTTGTACACACATGACTGTGTGGCAACCCACAGCTCCAACACCATCATCAAGTTTGCTGACGATACGACGGTGGTAGGTCTCATCACTGACAATGATGAAACGGCCTACAGAGAGGAGGTGCACACTCTGACACGGTGGTGTCAGGAGCACAACCTCTCCCTCAACGTCAGCAAGACCAAGGAGCTGGTGGTCGACTTCAGGAGGAATGAGAGAGAACACCGCCCCATCACCATCGATGGAGCACCGGTGGAGAGAGTCAGCAGCTTCAAGTTCCTCGGTGTCCACATCACAGAGGAACTCTCATGGTCCGTCCACACCGAGGCCGTTGTGAAGAAGGCTCATCAGCGCCTTTTCTTCCTGCGACGGCTGAGGAGGTTTGGAATGAACCGCCACATCCTCACACGGTTCTACACCAGCACTACAGAGAGCCTGCTGACTGGCTGCATCACCACCTGGTACGGCAACAGTACCGCCCGCAGCCGCAAAGCCCTGCAAAGGGTAGTGCGCACGGCCAGCTGCATCATCGGGGGTGAGCTTCCCTCCCTCCAGGACATTTACGCCAGGCGGTGTGTGAAGAGAGCTCAGAGGATCATCAGAGACTCTAGCCACCCGAGCCATGGGCTGCTCTCACTGCTGCCATCAGGCAGGCGGTACCGCAGCATCAGAACACGCACCAGCCGACTCCAGAACAGCTTCTTCCCACAAGCAATTAGACTACTTAACTCTTGATCCATCAGGATCATAACACACACTGGACAGAATATCACTCAGCACAACCCACTGTCGATACACACACATTATATACACATTTATTATAATTTATTATTTATCATATAGCACCTATTGCACATTGGATCTCTACTGTGAATAATAATGTATACTGTACATTGTATATTATTATTATTATTATTATAGCGTAATGTATATTGTTTAATGTATGTTTTAGTGTGTATATTGTTTAAAGTATATTGTTTAAAGTATATTGTTTAAAGTATATGTATATTGTAAGTATGTGTATATTGGTTAAAGCTGTGAGAACCACACTCACATTGTGTAAATTATTTATTGTTTATTGTAGAGTTTACTGTGCTGTGAGTAATTGTGGGCGCATCAGTGTAATCTGATGCTGCTCTAAATGTTGTACATGTCATGTCGTGACTACTATGTTGCTCGGAACTGCACCAAGAATTTCACCTGCTGTTGCACTTGTGTACATGGCTGTGTGACAATAAAGTGATTTGATTTGATTTGATTTGATTCTCTTTCAAATAGAACTGGATGTGCACGTTTATTGCTGTGTGTGTTTGGGGAAGAGCATGCGGTCGCTGCATTGAGTCAGACTAGTGCGAGCATTGCAAGCCTTTACAGTTAGAATGCTTTATGCTCGTCTGGGCTACACTCTAAAAAAAAAAAGGTTCTATATTGCACCAAAAATGGTTCTTGGCTCGTAATCATAGGGGAACCTTTTTTAGTGCTATATAGCACCAATTTTGGTGCTTCATTGGTTCTTCAGCGGTTCTTCAGAGGTTCTTCAGCGGTTCTTCAGAGGTTCTTCACCGGTTCTTTGACTAAGGTGCTATATAGCACCTCTGAAGAACCGCTGAAGAACGCCTTTTTTTTTAGAGTGTACTTTCAGTCCGCACCAGTTTTCGGAGCTCTCGAATGGGTTTGTTGACGAGCAAGAGACGGGTCCGTCCCTTTCGCTTGCTCGCTCACCAAATGCATGTTTCCCCGCGTGATCCCGAAGCGCGCTCCGGCGTTTCTTCGGCTCAAGCGGGGAATGATGATGAATCTCTGGGTCCGCGGACCTCGAGCAGCCGCCTGCGATCGTTCCTCACATGATGGTGAATCTATACGAGGAATTTATCGAGGTGGTTGTTTGTGCGTTGGCCAGGGCAGTTTGTCTGGTACCGTGAATGAGCGATCCCCGAACACAGTGAGCTTGAGGTTTCTGTCTAGAAAGCATTTACTTCACGTGTTTTTGTACCCTTGACTTCGACATTTTCGACTATCATGGGTGCGAAATCGCGTGGATATGTGAGAATACCCCAGGTGGGAGACGCTCACAAGCTATCTCTCGCCTGGGTCTGCATTTTCATTAAAGAGACATACCTCCCCACAAAGCCATGTAGAAAATAAACGTTGGCTGTCATGGGCAAAGCTTATATATATGAATTATATATTGTATATTATTTTATATGGAATATATATATATATATAATATATTATTTTATATGGAATATATATTGTATATGATTTATATAAGAATAATAAATGTAAAGGGACAGGCTGGTGCTGCGCTGCACACTATGGCTGTCTTGCAGGCATATCAGCCTGACCTTCTGAAGGATTTGAGTGGTTCATTTGGTGACTCAGTTGACTCTGTAGTGGCCAGATTTAAAGGAGTGGAAGAAACATGAAGTGTTCACTCAGTTTCTTCCTCAATGCACTCAAGGGGAGGGGCTATCAGCCACACAACCTCTCTTCAGTCCTTCAAGATTTAGGGGGGTAATAAGCAGAGTGTGGCGAGTCGCGCTCTCCCTCGTAAAGACTGGAGACTGGCTCGTCATCCTCAACAACCTCCCAGGGCAGACCTCGGGACTGTCATCAACATCCAACATCAAGTCCGGTGGTCTGGTGCCCAGTCTGCCCCCACGGGACAGGGCGTGTCAAACATTTGCTTGCCCCACCCCGTTATCCTCAAAACTACTCCATCCCCGCCGCCTCTGGTGATTCGGGGGGGGCAGTGGTTTCCAGTGAAATGTTAGACGTTCAGTGTTTAAATCCTGCTATCATCCAGGACATAGAACGTCTAACATCCCCTCAACAGGAAGTGTTAAAATTGTCACTCTCAGAGTCTCAGGCAGCGTTTGAACTTCTGCCAGGCGTTTCTGCATGGGTGTTAAGCACGGTAAAAATTAGTAAACTAATTTATTTGTCATCCTCCTTGTTTGAACGGCGTGGTCTCCACTTCCGTGAAGGCGGAGTTGGCGTTCGTACTGTCACAAGTGACAGCAGTTACTTCCTGGTCCCCAGTAGGGTGGGGGGGTGTCCAATCTCAGATCTTCGAGTCTTAAACCGTGAAGCAGTTAAAGTACTCAAGGTCAAGATGTTACAGTGAAGGCGGTCGTGTCGCATATTCAACATTGTGATTGGATTCGGCACGATTGATCCGAAGGACGCATGTATTCGCATATAAAGTCTGCCACAACACAGGAAGTTCCTGAGGTTCGCTCTTGGGGGCAAAAGCTTACCAATTTCGGGTCTTCCATTTGGCTAGCCTTGTAACCGCACGTATACAAAATGTATGGATGTATTACCGGCTCCATTGGGATTCCGGGGCATTCAAATTTTGAATTACAGAGGCGATTGCTAAAATTAGCACAATCACATGAGATGGTGCTTCAACACAGTGTGTTGGCTCATCTAGTTTCTCTAGGGTTGAGACTCAACACCAAGAAAAGTGTTCTTTCTCCTGCCCAGAGAACGACTTATCTAGGGTTTGTTCGGTTTTTGGTTTCAAGGTGGACACAATGGTTTCCCGCTTGAATCAAGATCATTCAGTATTCCCTGAGCAAAGTCAGGCTAGACCAAGATCTTACTGATCATCAGCACCAGAGTGTTAGGTCAAATGGCATCAGCATCCACGGGTTTCCCTTTGGGGTTGTTGCACATAAGACCGTTTCAGTTGTAGCTCAAAGCCAGAGGACTTAGGGCCAATCCTCAGGCAAATAAAGTGGCGCGCCATGTGGCTTCGTACACTAACTATGTGGTTCAGACCCCAGTTTTTGCCTTGGGTCCCACTCTAGGCGTACCTTGTCGTCGCAAGTTGCTAACGACGGATGCTTCCCTGACGGGCTGGGGTGCGGCCTTAAGTGGTCGTCCGGCCCAACGGGAATGGGAGGGTCATCAACTCAGTTGGCAAATCAACTGCCTCGAGTTGACGGCTGTATTTCTGGCCCTGAAACACTTTCTCCCCCAATTGAGGGGCTGTCATGTCCTAGTGCGGGTGGATAGTACAGCTAAATATCTCATATATAATCACCAGGGGGGTCTGTGCTCACGCTATCAGAATAGCGAGACAGATTTTTCTCTGGGCTCAGAACAAGTTCCTGTCACTCGAGCAGTGTACAATGTACATTCAAGGGCGGTTGAATGTGGGAGCAGATTTACTGTCCAGACAGAGTTACAGATGGGGGGGTGGAAACTCCACCCAGAAGTAGTCAAGCAGATCTGGATCAGATTTTACAGAGCTGACCACAAGGAGTGGACCTCTTCGCCTCTTCTCAGACAGCGCAATGTCCCTGCTTCTCTCTGTCACCCAGCCCCGCTGGGTCAGGATGTGATGGTTCATACATGGCCCAAAATGCGTCTGTATGCCCTCCTTCCAGTCGCTCTGCTCCTGGGAGTTCTAGCCGGGGTTCGCCATCAAGGGTCTTGCTTCTTATAGATAGCGCTGCGTTGGTCTAACAGGTTTTGGTTCTCGGAGATAGTGTCTCTCCTCAACGGCTCGCCTTGGTCAATTCCGGCGAGGAGGGACCTTCTGTCTCAGGCAGAGGGCACGATATTCCATTCCAGGCCCGACCTGTGGAACCTTCATGTTTGGCCCCTGAAGGGCACCAACTGAGGGACACGGGGCTTTCGCCTGCAGTTATTGAGACCATCCTAAGTGCTAGAGCTTCCTCCACTCGGAAAGTTTATGCTAATAAATGGGGTGTCTTTGAAAGGTGGTGTACGACACAATGTAGATTCAGTCAACTGCCAGGTAACTTCAGTTCTGGATTTTCTGCAAGAAAAGTTGTCATCAGGCACCTGCCCCTCCACTCTCAGGGTTCATGTGGCCGCTCTTTCGGCTTGCCACGCCTTGGTGGATGGGGTGCCGCTCGGGAGACATCCTCTACTCGCTTGCTTCATTCGTGGGGTAGGCGGTTAAGGCTACTTGTTAGAACCAAGATCCCTTCATGGGACTTAGCTTTAGTCCTCGAGGGTCTGGTTGAGACCCCCTTTGAAACATTAGCTTGCCCCTCCACTCTCAGGGTTTATGTGGCCGCTCTTTTGGTTTGCCATGCCCTGGTGGATGGGGTGCCACTTGGGAGGCATCTTCTGCCTGCTCACTTTGTTGTGCCAGGCAGTTGTGGCCTCCATTAAGAGCAAAGATCCCTTCATGGGACTTAGTTTTAGCCCAGGGTCTGGTTGAGACCCCCTTTGAACCTCTAGAATCAGCATCTGACGAACTTCTGACTCTAAGATGGTTTTTCTTATGGCTATAACTTCTCTGAAAAGAATTGGGGACATGCAGGCTCTATCAATATCACCATCCTGCTTAGACTTTGCCCCAGGTTTGGTGAAAGTGATTTTGCATCCCCACCCTGACTACCTGCCTAAGGTTCCTTTGTCAACTGTACATCCTGTCACTCTTGAAACCTTCTGCCCTCTGCCGTTCACAACGCCGGATCAGGAGAAACTTCATAGACTGTGTCCAGTCCATGCTCTTCAGGCCTACTTCCACCGCACTAGCCAGTGGCGTAAGTCAGAGCAACTGTTTGTTTGCCATGGGGGCCGTAACAGTGGTTCTGCCACCATCAAACAATGTCACATTGGGTCAGGGATTCTACTGCTCTTGCCTATGAGGTGCGCGGTCAAGCTTCACCTATAGGATTAAGGGCTCACTCCACCAGGGGAGTTGCCTCTTCTACTGCGTTAGTAAGGGGTGCTCCCTTACAAAGTGTTTGTGATGCGGCAGGTTGGTCCTCTCCGCACACATTCTTAAGACTTTATAGCTTGGATGCTCATGCCACTCTGGGCTCTCATGTCCTTGAGTCGACATCACAGGCTAATGCCTGAGGCTTCTTGCGTTCTTGTGCACACCTACACAACCGTAAGGGGTCCAGGCACCATCAAGCACGGCGGCGTGGGTATTCTCGTTCCCATTTGCATAAGCTTATGCAGCATTGAGTGTAGCTTTTGAAAGGGAACACTTGGGGTTACTTGACTGAAACCCTGTTCCCTGATAAAGCGGAACGAGATGCTCCATTGCTAGGCCGTGCTGATGATGCTTCAGGACTGGTCTTCAAACAAAGAAGATCTGGTTTGCTCCAGCTGAAGCTCATCTATTTATAGCCTCGTGCAGCAGGTGCGCCTATGATGTCACCGGCCGAGGCTATAAATACCTCCGGGTCAATTTCATTGACGTGTTTTCACACTATTTTCACAGCTGGTTATTTCAAAGACATTTTCCATTTGCATAAGCTTATGCAGCATCTCCTTCCGCTTTATCAGGGAACAGGGTTACAGTCAAGTAACCCCAAGTGTTTTCAATACAAATATCTAAACATTCTTAAATCGCGATACATTTACTTGAGAAGCAAACATATTTACTGAAAAAATGATATATATATTAATTATAATTTATGCTTAAGTTTATGTAGGAAAAATATATATTTATTTCCATTTGAATTAAGTTTAATAATCACTTAATTTTGATATTTTTTCTTCAGAAAACCAGACTCATTATCATTTTAATTATCAAGTAAATATAGCTACTTTGATTTAAAAAAAATTAAATATTTCTAATAGAAAACCAGACAAAAACACTGCATAAGAACATACTTTTTTTGCAGTGAAGGAACTGACTTGTTAGAGTATTTTCGAGGAAATCAACCAACGTAGCTACTTATAATCGAATGTATTATTTAAGATTGAAGCGGTCCACCTTTAACACCAAGACCGTGTTTAGATCTTGCGCTTTTATCCGCCATTGATTTTTCTGCCCTAAAATTTCTTACCCTTTGCTGTAAAGAACTAACTGTCGACGTCCTCCGGGACAAACCGTACAAGATAATATTCAGCCTTTGAAAAGCCTCAACCAAAGCAGACTGGTTAAAGAGCTTTCTTCAGTACAGTGCCTGAAAGTCATTTCCATCTCAATGACACACATCTCAGCCCTGCTTTAACATTCCTCTAACAGAGATGTAACAAATAACCGAATAATTAGACGTGATTCCGTGTTGAGGACCCCGTATTAGCATGATAATGAGAAAGTAATTAGTCGTACCTCCACGAGAGGGAGAGATCGGCGGGCTTAGCAAAGTCAGCTGTATTGTTATATCACTTTTCCAACAATTGAAAGAATTGTCATGTCGTAAAACTCATCGGCGCCTTGGAGGAGCCTTTGTGGCCTTCCCGAAATGAAATAACGTGCGCCCGCAAGCTGGGTATTTGGACGAGTAGGAATTACGGGGCGAGGGGAGTAATTACATTTTATTGTTTCCCGCATTCACCTCTGTTCTCCAGCCGTAGCTCGTCACGCTCCTCGCCATCAGCCTCCCTCTGAGAACATCTTTTATTATGACACTTTCCTCCCCCCATACAGTAAATCTGATCCCCTTTCATTATGCAAATCAATTTCTTTTTGGGCAAAATAGCAGGGAGTTGGTGAGCAAAGACAGATGAAAAGGACAAAAAATGGTCCTCAAGGATTTTTTTTTTTCTGCTGTAAATCAAATCCGTGTCTTCTCAGTGTTATGTCAGTTTTATGTTCCACATGCATTTTTCAAGAGAAGTTTTCCGAGGTTGTTCAAATCTGTCATTAAAGTGAAACATCTGAGTCAGAATATGAGTCTTCAGAATTAAAATTACAACACTCGGAAAATAATACGTTCAGTCGGAAAAGGAACTGAACCGCAAGCCAAATGGTTTTGGATTGATTTACAAGGCCCATGAGAAAGACAAATCTATTTAACATCTCAATTGTTTCTCTTACATGGCAGTGGAAATACAAAGTGTCTCCTGCTCCTCAGATATTACTCCTGAGAAAAAGACTGTGTAATCCATAGACTGTAAAAAAAAATATGGATGTAGTGTCCGTGACGTCACCCATAGGGATCTGAAGAGCAGTTTTGAAGCCTCAAACCCAGCCGTTGCCATCTTATCCCGGATAACAGAAAATGGGGCTGAGGTGACGCGATGACTAACAGACAGCAGACAAACGGCAATCCAACTGTCACTCAAAGTGGCCACGCCCTTAATTATGCAGAACTTTAAGGCTTTATATAATGTAAACGAATGAGTTATAAAAAAATTAACCCCCCTCTCAGTCGTCATGAAGGGCAAAATTAGCCGTATAGACCAAAACCACAATTTGTCACAGACTGTAAACATGTGTTCTTCTGCTGTAAAGTTGGGCATTTTAACATGAGCTCAATGAGATTCTGCTCCTTCTGGAGCCTGTCTCTAGTGGCCAGTCCATGAATTGCAGTTTAAGTCACTTCCGTATTGGCTTCAACAGAAATTGGGGGAGGTGTCGCTTGGTGTAATCTCACATCTGCAGTTTCAGAAGAGATGGCAATAATGGCTCAAACTAGGCTCAGGATCCTTGTAAAGGTCTGTCTCATTTATGGTTGTTTAGGCCCTGTGATTGTCACATATCTAACATACTAGCAAGTACTTTTGTGGGGTTTCATTTCTGGGTCATTTATTCACCCTCAAGTTGTTCCAAACCTGTGTGAGTAACCAAACAGCTGATGGACCCATTGACTTCCATACACTCTCAGAAAAAAGGTACAGTGGAGGTACAATTTTATTCCTTTGGGAACAAAACGTATAACTGTACCTTTAAAGTTACACAATTGGTCCTTAAAGGGTCAGTTCACCCAAAAATGAAAATTCTGTCATTAATTACTTACCCTCATGTCGTTCGACACCCGTCAGACCTCCGTTCATCTTCAGAACACAAATGAAGATATTTTAGTTGAAATCTGATGGCTCTGAAAGGCCTCCATTGGCACAATGCATCATGAAGCTTCGAAGCGTTATGAATCAGTGAGTCGAATCATGATTCGGATCGCGTGTCAAACCTCCAAACTGCTGAAATTTGGCGATCCAAACTGCTGAATCGACTCACTGATTCATAACGCTTCGAAGTCGTTATTTAGGGTTTTTTTGCGCACAAAAACTATTCTCGTCACTCCATAAAGTTATTGTAGAACCACTGTAGTGGGATGGACTTTGTAACGACGTCTTTAGCACCTTTTAAGGGTCTTGAGAGTGAACCGTGCCATTGTGCCAATGGAGGCCTTTCAGAGCCATCAAATTTCAACTAAAATATCTTCATTTGTGTTCTGAAGATGAACGGAGGTCTTACGGGTGTCGAACGACATGAGGGTAAGTAATTAATGACAGAATTTTCATTTTTGGGTGAACTAACCCTTTAAGGTACAATTAAACAATTGGTAGGCAAGTTTGGTCCTAGTGAGTCGCTGTCCTGCAGAGTTTGGCTCCAACCCTGAAAGACATCTATAGAAGCTCTTATTGAGAATTAACAGAGGTTTACATGTTGATGTTTTATTGAAAATATTTGGTCACCATTATGGTGATCAGTGTTTCCTTTTGTTGGGCAGTTTAACTCTTGGCTTTTTATGTGAGTTTGTGGGGGTTTTTTTTACAGTATCAACAAAACACATAATCTGTTCAAATCTAAAAAAGCCATAAACAAAAATTGTCATGAAGTAAAATGTTTGACTAAACTCATCACTGACCAAAAAATATTAATGAATAATATTCACCAACAATACTTTCTTGCCACAGATCAGGCATTCTGAATTTTGATTTTTAAATACATTCTAGGGACAAAAAGTTTAGAGGCACACAGATATCAAGATTCAGCATATGAATCTCAACAATGATGACATACTTAATGCTGCAATGCATGCTGGGAGCAATGCATTTTATACTGTGGTGGCTTAGTAGGGTTGGAGCTAAACTCTGCAGGATATCAGCTCTCTAGGACCGAACTTGCCTACCCCTGACTTAGAGCTACAAAAATGTACCCTTAAGGGTACCACCCCAGTGACGGCCACTTGTACCTTAAAGGTAGGGTAGGTAAGATTTGGTTAAAAAACTTTTTTTCCAAATTTGTTTAAACTTTCTTTATATATCAATACATAATTAAAATGTAAGTACTCTGAAAAAGAAAGTATACAAATTTAGTGTCTGTAGACCTCTCACAACTGTTTTAAAGACAGCTCATTATTTCCATTAACTCCACCTTCTCCCTTCTGGGCTCTTTCCAAAGCCACGCCCCCAAAACACATGAACGCACTTCGCTGACCGCGATCAGCTCAGCTGAAAGACGCATTATTTACCGAGCCGAGAAGAAGTGCATGTAGTGACTTTTTGGCAGGGCTGCCTGCTAAAATTCGCAAATCCCGGGGCAAAATATCACATAATTGGGGTCGCTTCAACCCGCGGACATGAAAAACAGCCCGCGGCAACAGTTTTTGAAGTAGCCCGACTTGGCAACACTGGGGCGCATGTGGGCAGATCCTGTAGCAAAAGGGGTGGTAGCCATGGTAACGAGAGAGAGTGACAGTCGCCCAAGCCAATCACTTGTTTCGGCCCGAACGAAAATAATCAGCGGTGTTTATTGCAGATTAAAACGTCTAGAGTCACTCAATTTTTATACTCTCTTTTTCAGAGTACTTAAATTTTAGTTATGTATTGACATATAAAGAAAGTTTAAACAAATTTGGACAAAAGTGTTTTAGATCATTCTTACCCTACCTTTAAAAGGTACAATTTTGTACTCTTTTTTTTGAGAGTGTAGTATGGGAAAAAAATATATACAGTGAAAGTCATTGGATGCCATCAACTGCCTGTTTATCAACATTCTTTAAAATATGTTCAAAATAATTGCAGTATGTTTAAAAATGTAAAGCGCAAAATCCTTATAATAACTTTTATTTCAATACACGCAAATGCTTTGGGAACACGTTCAACAGAGGAAAGAAACTCGTACAGGTTTGGAACAACATGAGCATGAGTAAATGATGACAGAATTTAAATTTCTGGGTGAACTATCCCTTTAAGTAGTTAGTGCCTTAAAGGCTTACAACTGCAATATTAGCTAATAACAAATTAAAGTAGTTTAACTTGGAACTTAAATATAGACAGAACGATAGATGGATGGATGGATTAAATATAGACAGAACGAATGATAAATGGATGGATGGATTAAATATAGATAGAACCATAGATGGATGGATTAAAAATAGATAGAACGATGGATGGATGGATGTATGTATGGATGAATGGATTAAATATAGACAGAACGATGGATGGATGGATGGATGGATTAAATATAGACAGAACGATAGATGGATGGATGGATCAAATATAGACAGAACGATGGATGGATGGATGGATGGATTGATGGATTGATTAAATATAGACAGAATGATGGATGATGGATGGATGGATGGATGGATGGATGGATGGATGGATGGATTAAATATAGACAGAACCATGGATGGATTGATGGATTGATGGATTGATGTATTGATGGATTGATGGATTGATTAAATATAGACAGAACCATGGATGGATGGATGGATTGATTAAATATAGACAGGACGATGGATGGATTAAATATAGACAGAACGTATAGACAGAATGATGGATGGATGGATGGATGGATCAAATATAGACAGAACAATGGATGGATGGATGGATTAAATATAGACAGAACGATGGATGGATGGATGGATTAAATATAGACAGAACGTATAGACAGAATGATGGATGGATGGATGGATCAAATATAGACAGAACGCTGGATGGATGGATTAAATATAGACAGAATGATGGATGGATGGATGGATGGATTAAATATAGACAGAACCATGGATGGATGGATGGATTGATTAAATATAGACAGAACGATGGATGGATTAAATATAGACAGAACGTATAGACAGAATGATGGATGGATGGATGGATGGATGGATCAAATATAGACAGAACAATGGATGGATGGATGGATGGATGGATGGATGGATTAAATATAGACAGAACGATGGATGGATGAATGGATGGATGGACTAAATATAGACAGAACGATGGATGGATGGGTTAAATATAGAAAGAACGATGGATGGATGGATGGATGGATAATGGATGGATGGATGGAGGCATGATGGATGGATGGATGGATGGATGGATGGATGGACGGACGGATGGATGGATAGATAGATAGATAGAATGACGGATGGACAGATAGATATATAGAATGATGGATGGATGGATGGATGGATGGATGGATGGATGGATGGATGGACGGACGGATGGATGGATAGATAGATAGAATGACGGATGGACAGATAGATATATAGAATGATGGATGGATGGATGGATGGATGGATGGATGGATGGATGGATGGATGGATGGATGGCTGGATGGATGGATGGATGGATGGCTGGATGGATGGATGGGCAGGCGGATAGATAAATGGCTGGATAGATAACTCAATCTGGGTGAGAAAAATGTGAGCATTACTGAAGTAATAATTCTCTAACATCACTGCTTTGCCCTTGACCGGCTCACGTGATGCTGGAGTTGCTCCTCAGGGGTCGCACATGCAATCAGTCCTGCGTAAGACTCTGTGGATAAAAGTGTCCACTAAATACGATTATCACTGTGTCACACTGAATTCTGTCGTGCAGCGCGGTTAGAAAGAATATAGAAATCTGCATGGCGTTCCCTTTCATTTCTTTCACTGACAGAAGAATTTATTTCCACAGCGTCTGAAGTCGAGCTCGCCGTGTTTCTCAATCAACTTAATTGAATTGTTGGTGGGCAGAGGAAGCCAAAATTATCGTGCGTCTTATGGATTGATCAAAGCGAGGCTTCCTCCGAGCAGGGTCGCGACCTCTCTCCACATGAGCCGCTGACTGACGCCGAGCTGTCTCAGCATGCCTGCTGATGCCAACGGCACACACACACACACACACACACACACTCACACACTCACACACGCACGCCAGAGTCGCCATTGGCAAGGTTAGCATCTGCCCCTCCCTCTTGTCTTTGATTGAAAATAATGAGGATGTCACTTTGCACTGCAGCCTACTAGAGAAGAGTTTTATCACGCAAACACATACATTTTTTAAAACACAAATTAGATTTGCTCAGAGTTACGAACTGCTGCATTTTGACAGAGAGATCTTGTGTATAAAAAGTTTCAAAAGCTTCCAGTATCGCTTTATGAAAATGCATGCGCGAGCACAAGATGCATTCACAGTCAAGGCCTCAGTCGGTGTTATTTGTTATATTGTCAGCGCCGCCATAACCCGTCCTTTTCTTAAGCCTTTTGTATTTTTATAAACAGAGGAGGCAGAGAGGAGACTCTGGTCATATACGTCCGGCCAGAACCTGCGACAGCATCATCGATCTTTCTGTTGGGACCTCAGAAGGCTTGCGACGCTTCACCAGGGACATCTGATACTGTACAGTCTTCCTGAAATAATCACACATGACCTTGTTTCAGTCCCTCAGAAATTGGCAGTGATTTAAGATCCCAGAGGTCGAACGGGAACGTATTCCAATGAGACCCAAACCGCAATATGTAGAGCTATTTAGAGAGCTGAGAAGTTGCTGAAAGTAGCGATGCTACAACTCAAACTGACTCTGACGCACACATCAGGCTCCGCACAGTTTCTGATGTAAAAGACATCTGGTTATCGAAGACTCCATTTTGTGGTGTTTTTCTCCCATCTTGACCAGTGTGGTCACTGTGAACTGTTGCTGGACGTACAAGCGTCTGTGATCCACTAAAGCCATCGAGTCTGACCGGTTTTGCTGTGTCATGGGGGGGGGTAAATAATAATAGCATTTTCAGTTTTACGTTTGTTTTTCAGTAGCTCTGCAAAACACTGGAGCTTTTCTACTATCAGTCATCCTCCCTGTGTTCAGTCTCACTGATCTGAGCTGAGCTGAGCTGATCTTCACACACTCCTCATGAGTCTCTGTGGAGTTCATTACTGATTACACTCTACACTCATGAGTTCCTGTTCAGCATTCATTCAGTCACTCGTTCATTCATTCACTCGTTCATTCATACATACATTCATTCACTCGTTCATCCATCCATCCATTCATTCATTCACTCGTTTATTCAGTCACTCGTTCATTCATCAATTTGTTCATTCATTCACTCATTCATTCAGTCACTCACTCACTCACTCGCTCGTTCATTCATTCATTCATTCATTCATTCATTCATTCATTCATTCATTCATTCATTCATTCATCCATCCATCCATCCATTCATTCATTCACTCGTTTATTCAGTCACTCGTTCATTCAGTCATTTATTCAATCACTCGTTCATTCATTCATTCATTCATTCACTCATTCATTCATTCACTCGTTTATTCAGTCACTTGTTCATTCAGTCACTTGTTCATTCAGTCATTTATTCAGTCACTCGTTGATTCATTCAGTCGTTCATTCAGTCGTTTATTCAGCCACCCATTCATTCATTCGTTTATTCAGTCACCCGTTCATTCATTCACTCGTTCATTCAGTCACTCGTTCATTCAGTCGTTTATTCAGTCACTCGTTCATTCATTCATTCACTCGTTCATTCAGTCACTCATTCGTTCACTCTTTCATTCATTCATGCATTCATTCACTTGCTCATTCATTCACTCGTTTATTCATTCATTCATTCATTCACTCGTTCATTCATTCGTGCATGCACTCGTTCATTCAATCATTCAGCTGTTCATTCATTCATTCGTTCATTCATTCACGCACTCGTTCATTCGTTCATTCATTCTTTCATTCATTCATTCATTCATTCATTCATTCAGTTGTTAATTCATTAATTTGTTAGTTCATTCACTCGTTCATTCATTCACTCACTCACTCACTCACTCGTTCATTCATTCATTCATTCATTCATTTATTCACTCATTCACTCACTCATTCATCCATCCATCCATTCATTCATTCATTCATTCACTCGTTTATTCAGTCACTCGTTCATTCAGTCATTTATTCAATCACTCGTTCATTCATTCAGTCACTCGTTCATTCAGTCGTTTATTCAGTCACCCATTCATTCATTCGTTCATTCATTCACTCGTTCATTCAGTCACTCGTTCATTCAGTCGTTTATTCAGTCACTCGTTCATTCATTCGTTCACTCGTTCATTCAGTCACTCGTTCATTCAGTCACTCGTTCATTCACTTGTGCATTCATTCATTCGTTCATTCATTCATTCACTCGTTCATTCATTCACTCATTCGTTCACTCTTTCATTCATTCATGCATTCATTCACTTGCTCATTCATTCACTCGTTTATTCATTCATTCATTCATTCACTCGTTCATTCAATCATTCAGCTGTTCATTCATTCATCCGTTCATTCATTCATTCATTCATTCACACACTCGTTCATTCGTTCATTCATTCTTTCATTCATTCATTCATTCAGTTGTTAATTCATTAATTTGTTCATTCATTCACTCGTTCATTCATTCATTCATTCATTCACTTGCTCATTCAGTCATTCGTTCATTCACTCTGTCATTCAGTCACTTGTTACTTCATTCACCCTTTCATTCATTTATTCATGCACTTGTTAATTCATTCAGTCACTCGTTCGATCATTTATTCACTCGTTAATTCATTCATTCACTCGTTCATTCAGTCGTTCATTCATTCATTCATTAATTTGTTCATTTACTCTGTCAATCAGTCACTTGCTAATTCATTCACACGTTAATTCATTCATTCACTCTTTCATTCATTCACTTGTTGGTTCATTCATTCACTCGTCCGTTCAGTCATTCATTCATTCATTCATTCATTAATTCACTTGTTCATTAATTAATTCACTCACTCATTCATTCACTCGTTCATTCGTTCATAAATTAACTCGTTCATTCATTCATTCATTCGTTCATTCATTCATTCTTTCATTCACTCGTTCATTCATTAATTTGTTCACTCATTCGTTCATTCATTCATTCATTCATTCATCCATGCTTTCGTTCATCCTTTCATTCATTAATTTATTCATTCTTGCTTTCAGTCATTCATCCATGCTTTCGTTCTTGCTTTCATTCACTTGCTCAATCATTCATTCATTCATCCATGCTTTAGATCATTCATTCATCGATCATTCATTCATTTTCGATCATTCTTCCATGTCATTCGAGTTCAGCACAAGTGCTGTATTCTTTCTTGCATTAACTCATTTCTTATACTGAAAGAGGAAGTTAAAACAGGACTTAAAAAACAAACAAACATTAGAATCATGATTTGCTACTTAATATTGCTAGTCCAAATAAGATTTTATTAAGGACAGGGGAATATTTTATTGCAATTTTTTGCAAGATGTGTCATCAGTTTTTATCAAATGTAAATATGCTAAAATGTGAATTGTATCAACTTTTAGAGATACTCTAGCATGACTTTACAGCTTCAGACGTGGACTATGTACTGTATATTCCTCTGATTCGAGGACACAGTGGTGTATTTTCAGCTCATGCTCATGGCCTCACCTGAGACAGGTGAATCAGAGGTGAGCCAGTTAAATATGTCTAATCAATATCCACAAACACAACATTCCACGGAAGAAACATCATTCATTTATCAACTTAAACGGTGGCAGGTTTGTCCTCTGGTGCTTGACTCTTGTGAGAAGCGCATCAGGCTAATAGATCAGCTCCATTTTCAGCTAATGCCTGCGAGTCAATACTCTCCTCGGAAGACGCCAAGCGCTGAAAACTGATGGTTATTACATGGGTGCCCATTTAAAGTGCTATTGCTGTTTTACAGCAGGTGTTCTGCAGTTTTTTCTCTCCTGTCAAGCAGTTTAGCATACTCATGAAAATGATCACAATAACATTCTTTGCGTGGAGTTATGGGATGAATCTCGACAGCTGCAGCGGCCAGATTTCAGTCCATAAACACATCAGCCTCTCCCCGACATCATTTATTTGGACTGAACACTGCTTATTATAAGATCTATGCATTCACCGTGCATCTACAGTTGCTTCTGTTTTGCATTATTGAACATTCTTCGGATTATATTATCAGCATTGATATTCAGTGAATGTCTTCTTGATTGGCGACCTATAAAAAGTGCAGAATCTGAATGATTTCTTTTTCATTTCATGCCATAACGTTTTCTTTACAAAATGGATTATTTCCAGGTTTGACATTTTTAGTGTCTTCTCGGACATCCTGATGATGCATAAATATGCATTTTGCTGCATGCTGAAATGGAAAGATATGTGACAATTAATTACGAGTGTTTTTACATCATTAGTTTTATTAATGTCATATGCAAATGAGAAGTGCGGTGATTTGCTCGCGGTCGTCTAGATGTGGGTAAACAGATCATTACACTTATGCTTTTGAGAGAAAGTTTAAAAGG
>NC_137110.1:48903179-48960679 GCF_949357685.1 Gobio gobio | reverse complement strand
ATCAGGGTTATAATAGTTCACTAAAATCATAAAAAAAAATCTTCATTACTTATAATTAAATAAATGTTACCTGAAATTAAAAAATAAATAAACAAACTTATTTGAAGCTTTAGCTTTGGCCTACTGACTAAAACAGAAATACAAAGTTATAAAAACTATATAAATGTTTAAAAAAAAAAAAAAAGTGAATTGAGCTCTCTTTCGTGTATTTTTAATGTCAAAAACAAAATGATGTCAAAATGTCAGTTAAAGTGACAGTCGGTTATGTAATGCTTAAATGCTTAATATTACAATTGAACTAAACTCATTAGATTTTAGGAGACTAAATCTGCTGTAGATTTAGTCGACTAAAATCTTATGATATTTAGTCGACTAAAACTAGACTAAAACTAAAAACAATTCTGGTGACTAAAATATGACTAAAACAAAATGGCATTTTAGTCAAAAGACTATGACTAAAACTAAATCAAAATATGCTGTCAAAATTAACACTGCTTGGATAGGACACAAGTGTACATGTAATACTCCTGGCCCCCTTTCAAGAAGAGGGCGGAGCTTCAAGAGCTCATGCAACAATAAAACAGGACAATCTCACGCACTGAAAATGTCCGAAACCGTAAGTATATTCAGTCATCTATCATCTGACTGTACTGTGCATAATAAATGCGCATTTATGAATAATGCTGACGGTGAGCATAGCGGGATTAAAAATAACAACATTACTCTGGTAACTCTTCAGGTGCCTTCAAATTTCATAATTCCCACTTCTGAAGTCGTGATTACAAGATTGTCTCACTCAAGTGGGTCGCACCTCAAAAATGTGTATTTACGATAATTCTGATTGCACGTGAGGGCAGCATCAGTGAAAACAGGCAGAGACAATGGTAGCTTTAGCAACATTAGCCGTACAGGTTGTCAACAAGCTCTTTCAGAAAATCAATTTGTGTGTTACTTTTTTCTTACTTTTTTTCTGGATCTGAAGTTTGCACACAGAGTGCTGGTATTGACTCATCTTTCCAATTTTCTTCACAAATGAAACCAGGATGTCCTCCAGAGTCTATGGAGACTCTTATGCGCATTGGTAGGCTACATCCCAAAACACAACACTTGTAATGCCTCTTTGGCGCAGACATTGTACAACTCCAGCTGCTACAGCGAGGATACAGAAATGGCGGACTCTTCTCACAGGGCTGTGTCTATGCTAATAGGGTAGATCGTTGTTGGTTTTGGGCGGGGCTTATCCCTACAATGACGTCAATGTAGGGGGGAATCTGAATCAGTGTGTTTGAGGAGACTGCTGAGGATGGGAATTATAAAATTAAAAAAATGAGAGAGTGGATTTTTACCATTATACTAGGCTGGTTGTTTTTACACACTGTGGACACACACCAGTGTTCAAACCACAGTAAAAACTGTAAAAAAAAATATGGATGTAGTGTCCGTGACGTCACCCATAGGATTCTGATGAGCCGCTCTGAAGCGCAAAGTATGGACGAGATGGCCGTGGCTCCCGGATAACAAAAAATGGGCAAAAAGGCGGGACGTGGGCGGAGCTGAAGTGACGTGATGACTAATAGGCAACAGATAAATGGCTATCCACCTGTCACTCGAAGTGGCCACGCCCTTAACCCTCTGGGATTCTTCAGGTCAAAAATGACCCGAAGCGTTTTATAATTAAAAAAAAAAAATAGTAGCTTCATCGGAATGGTCTGAAACTTGGTGACTTTATTGGTACTTGGTATATGAACACCCCAAAAAATTGGGGACAGGATTTGAAAAGTCTAAGTGGTCGGAAAAAAAAAAATAGTCACACTCAGGACCTTCAGGTCCTTTTTTTCTGCATCCTGGCTGATTTGTAGATTGTATGCACGAAAAAAACTCTGTATTTTCATATTTTTGCCAATTTCCCATTCATTTCCAATGGGGGTCATTTTTGACCCGAAGGTCCTGAGGGTGACAATTTTTTTTTTACGACCACTTAGACTTTTCAAATCCTGTCCCCAATTTTTTTGGATGTCCATATACCAAGTACCAATAAAGTCACCAAGTTTCGGACCATTTCGATGAAGCTACGATTTTAATTGTAATTTTTTTATAAAACGCAAGATCCACTATAGTGGTAAAAATGTGCTATTGCGTGATAAAAATGCTCAACGTGTCCACCGGATGGCACCGATCTCATCAAAAAATTGCTTTCATGAGGTCTAGGCTTGACTCTAAAATGAAATACAGCTTTAATAAAAAATAAAAAATAAAAAAAAAATATATATAATTTTTTTATTATATTCAATGGGAAAAAATGGGTCATAATTATTGCATAAATATTAATTATAAATAATAAAATTATCTAAAAACAACAAAAAAGAAAAGAAAAAATATTATTGAACAAAAATATATTTCATTGATTTTACTCAAATCTTTTTTATCTTAATCCCGCCCTCCGGGTCATTTTTGACCCGAAGGTCCTGAGTGTGACCCATAAATGAAAAACCCCAGAGGGTTAATTATGCAGAACTTTAATGCTTTATATAATGTAAACGAATGAGTTATAAAAACATTCACCCCCCTCACAGTTGTCATGAAGGGCAAAATTAGCCGTATAGACCAAAACCACAATTTTTACCAGGCTGTTTTAATCTGCTGTAAAGTTGGGGATTTTAACCTGGGGCTCAATGATATTCTGCTCCTTCTGAAGCCTGTCTCTAGTGGCCAGTCGATGAATTGCAGTATATGTCACTTCCGTATTGGCTTCAAGAGAAACTGCGGGAGGTTGCCGCTTGGTTCAAACACCTTGTAAAAGTGAATTTTGCAAAGTCAACAATGAAAAGTAGGACTTTAAAACCAGTTTACTTCCATGAAAAATATACATGCATTTTATTGGTTAGCCTATCGGATATAATAATGTGCAATGTACTACTATTGCATCCTCCGTTGGCTGTTCAGACACATTTTCAAAAACCAGTGCACTCAATTTATTAAACTGAATTCAAATATTCCCCCTCCTCACCCTATATAACCCGCGTGCAATGGCAATTTAGGTTGGGCTGATGATGGGATGGAGAGCAAGCATGTACTTGGATAGTCATTTTCTTTCTTGTTTACGAACTGCCATCACTTATGCATCCCTCTCTCTCTCTCCCCTTATCTTTCATTTTACACTTGACCAAGCATCTGAAATGAACCTTGAGGAAGCAAACACCAGGCACTGGCGATTATAATTTTTCAATCATTTGGAGAGGTGGTGTATTAGGGGAAATGGGGATCTCAGTGACTTGTTGTCGCCGTGATAAGAGGCCAGCATGGCCCTCATTAGCTACACGCAGGATTAAGGGGCTAGAAGAGGTTATTTTGACCAGCGAGTGAATGCATTGTAATGAGACTCCAATGTAGGAACACAAACACACTTCGGCATGCACTTTAATCAGAAAGGAGGAGTCCTTTCTGCCACTCTTTCGCTCTAGATGGAACGAGGGATTTGCAAGTTTTGAATGTGCTGATGACATTTAATCTGTGTGGAGGATGAACTCTCATATTTCAAGTTGTGACTGACATGGCTCGTTGCATGCGAGAAATATGGATAAAGAGGCAAATCAAAGGACTGAATACAAATTTCACCCTCTCAAAAACATTTGACGCCCCAGAATGCAAAGTAAGTAATACATGTGACAAATGTCTATACATGTTACAGGTGCACATAGTTTAGACATTCCATATAAGTAACTCTGCAATGAACTAACCCTAAAACTAACCCAGTCTAATACTCTAATGAAAGTTAGTTGACTTGTAGTTGCAAATTAATGAGAGTTAGTTGACATGTAGTTGCTAAGTTACTTATAGTCAACTATCAAAATAAAGCGTAACCTAAATGTGTATTAACATTAAAAACTAAGAGCAAACTTATGGAGCTCTATCCAGTTTTATGATAAAACTTAATTCTCCAGTAACACAGCATAATAAGATCAAGGTTTAAGCTCTGTATAGGTATAAGCTCAATATTAATTGACACAAACATCATACATGTGTGAATAAATCAATGTGTAGATGCCCTTCATCACAGGTGTGTGTCGTTTTGACAGTAAGCAGTAGCAGTAAGAACTAGATTTTTACATTCTAGGTCAAATTTCTGGTATCCAAAATCAGATACTTCCCTACTATGTGCAGTAGTAAACAGTATGCCAAAATCAGTGCCTATACGCAAAGTATGCAAGTTTCGTACAAACCACCAGGGCGCCACCTTGTTCTCAAGAATGATTTGGGGCTGTGCTTTAGTCTCGTTTTTGATTTTGGCTTCCAACAATTATAAAAACGTGAACATTAAACATGAAATCACTTTTCCGTTCCTTTCCATTGACCCCTTTAGGGTCAAGGATCGCAGACGGCCCCAGATTACTGCTGTTCAACATTCACTGCCAAAATGTTTATACGCGTGAACCAAGAAACTAATAAACGCACGATTACGACAGCATATGGTTTGTGCGTGATTTTTTTGTGATTTGGTATATTTTCATATGAATAAAGAATGTTTCCAGTATACATGCTAAACAGGTGTAGCGATTAGCTCCATATAAAATGCTAAATATATTTTAAGATCATTATATGACTGAAATCGACATAAGATCGCGATCGGAAACAAATTAAAACACTCGCTGGTTGTTTAAAGTGAGTTTTGATTTAAAGTGTAATATTAATCTTTTAAATTGTGATATGTAGCTTGATGCTAATCATGGCTATTTAACATAAGGTACCAATAATATGCCTTTTTGCTTGTTTGTTTGTAAGAAAGTCTTCAGATAATAGGTTTTAATGTAAAGTGGGATGAATGTGGGGTTGATGGGCAATCCAGAATGCCAGAATATGCTATAATGGCTGAATACACACAAAATAATTACTATAAAAGAATAATTAAGATGAAGTCATTCATGACATATGTGTGAAAGGGTCATTGAGTGAAAACATTAGAGCATGAATTGAGCAGTTAGAAGACTGGAAGTAGGCTATGTGTTTTAACAGGGCAATAACATAATGATTAGCATCTATCAGCGTTCTCTAAAAACTCACATGACATGGCCTTACAATATGTTTCCTTAAAAAATGCATAGTTTTAGAGATATCATCCTCAGATTTGAAATGAAGCATGACTACACGTGTGGCTTCACTTTAGTTGTGGTTATATGTTGTTATAATACATTTATATGGTATTTTTATACATTTAAAAGTATATTCTTAATATTTTTTGTTTTTGTTTTATGCTTGAGCTTATATATCTCTAGCCTGACGTCGTCATCCTCAGATTCTAGTCAGAATATGAGTCTGCTCCTGCTCCATTGGGCTGTGATTATGGGTCGTGTCTCTGCACTCAATTGGATAGACCTACAACCAATCAGAGCAACGGAGTAAGTGACGTATGTTGAGTGACGCATAGTTGTCAACAGAACTCAACCGCACGCACGCTGGAAGAAGTAGAAGATGAGTGTAGATGATGTTTGCCGGTGTTGTAAAAAGAATTTAAGGATACACGGAGTACTTACCAACACGATCATCATATTTGAGAGAAAAAGTAAAGGTGAAAGCATATACGAACAAGTTCTCCGTTTAGGATTAGAACGAATTCAACCCAATCGCTCTTTGGAGACGTGGATGATTACGTTACTGTTGATCATCTGTCCATCATCTGTCCAACTCTGGTCAGGCCAATCACATTGTGTATAGAGTCGGTGGGCGGGCTTAGCACAATCACGGCAGAGTTGCAGCGGTTCCGAGTTGTACTTGAAAACGAAGCTGGCGAACAGTGGTCTTTCGAATCAGCTTTGGCCGCGACTCTGGAAGACTTGGAGTTAAGCTTTTCTTTGAGGAAAGAACAAAGAACAGCACTGAAGTCATTCTTAAGAAAGTAAGATGTGTTCGGAGTTTTGCCGACCGGATACGGCGAAAGTTTAATCTATCAACTAGCTCCGCTTCACCTTCTTCGTTGCTCTGGTTGGTTGTAGCGCTTTCCTATTGCGTGCAGAGGGAATTTAAAAGACAACCGTTTATCCCGCCCCTCGGATTGAGCCCTGCCAATAGTGAAATCCCAGACCCAACATCTTGATGTGGGTCTGGCTTGTCAGGCTAATCGGTATTGGTATCGGCCCCCAAAAACCCATATTGGTCGGGCTCTATTTCTTACTGTCTCAAGATCTGGTCAGTGATTTAATGAATCATTCAAATCTGTAGCACAAAGACCAATGCCATTTTTGACAGGATTTTTAATCAAAATGTTTGATTTTGCTAATCAAATTTCTCTCTAGTGCCATGAATGACAGTGACACAGGATTAAACGTAAGCTTTTTCACAAATATTAATTGTTGACACAACTGCACAGATGAGTGAATAAATCAATGCACAGATAGCCATCATAACAAATGTGCTGCTGTATGTGGGTGTAAAGTAGAATAACATCCACAGATGTTAAGATCATATTACTGTTGATACATATGTCCAATATAGCATCTCAAATGGAGGACATTTTATCATGTACTATATATGCACGTGATATCACATTTAGATGATCAGTGCTGTGATACTGATGCAATAAGAAGATTCATTCCTTATTTTTGAAAAGCACTGGCTTCAGAAACATACAATATGCATGGCACGTGAAATTTGCAATAAGAAAAAAAACATTGTTTTCCAAAAGAATTATTATAATAACATATCATATTGCTTTTTGAAAAACAGGGATTGTTCTTTCTTTATTTCTTTTGTGGTCATATTTCATTTTTAGCTGTAAACCCAAATTGACCTGACCTGAATATGAATCTGGGAAGGATTTTCTTTCTCTTCTGCCGGGTTTGAGTCGAAGGTTCAGACTATCAGGCGTCGTGTTTGACACGGAGGTGAATGTTTTTGAAGACCTGCAACAAGCTTTTATTTTGATTGAAGATTTGTTGCAGGCCAGAAATACCGGCTGACTGATAGAGGAATATGAAATGTTTCTCTCTCGCATCTCTTCGACTCTGCCTCTCAACTCTCGATCTTCTTCTCCCTCGCGCCGACAGATAGTTAATCCACATTGTGTGGCCGCATCCGGACGGGCCCTCGGGCCATATTTCAGAGGACAGATCCATCATGTGTGATGTGGGTGATGTTCCCATAACTCCAGTCTCACTGCGGTAATGTTTGCTGGCATAATTCAGCACTCTATAAATACAAGAGCTTGAAAGAAATACGGTTCTTTTATTAAAACTGTAAATCGACAGTCTCTCCTACAAAAAAAAAAAAAAAAACAGAAAGACACGCCGGCTTTCCCTGACCCGGAGGTGTGCGTTGTTATATTGCTCATGCCATCTGATGATGACAGAGGAAATGTCATACAGAAAAAACAGCGGGAAGCAAATTTATTGAAATAGGTCAATGTGTCACATCAGAGATTTTGATTTATTCGCATGATTCCGAGCTTCCATATTTAAATTACAATTATTTACACAACACTGATGTAAAACGTTATATTTGCATCAAAGTTGTGCTGAGAATTCTGTTTTAATCAACAGAAAACATTTTGAATGATGAAACAAGGGAGAAATAGAGGAGAAAAACATGCAAATGTGCAAACAAACTAAAACTTTAGGTAAGTATTACTGTAGTTGTAATAATGTAGCCTGACGTCGTCATACTCAATTCTAGTCAGAATATGAGTCTGATGCTGCTCCTTTGGGCTGTGGTTATGGGGCGTGTTTCAACCAAACCAGGAAAGACCTCAATTGGATAGACCTACAACCAATCAGAGCAACGGAGCGACGCATAACATTAGTTGTCAAATGTCAACAACACTAAACTGCAATATGTTGCCAAGTCCGCGGGTTTTTCCATGTCCGCAGGTTGAAGCGACCCCAATTATGTGATATACAGACCCAGGAATGCGAATTTTATCAGGCAGCCCTGCCAAAATAACATATATTTTACCCCCCAAATGCCATTTTTTCCCGGAGAACCCCCCCGGAAAGCTATTGGGCTTGTTTTTGGCTGGTTTTGAGCAGCAATTGGGCGGGTTTTGTTGTAAAAACTTGGCAACCCTGTCTGCCCGCACGCTGGAATAAGTAACGTTAGAAGAAAAAGATGAGTGTAAACGATCTTTGCCGGTGTTGTAAAAAAAGAATTTAAGGAAACACAGAGTACTTACCAACACGATCATAATTTCTGAGAGAAATAGTAAAGGTGAATGCATATACGAACAAGTTCTCCATTTAGGATTAGAACAAATTCAACCCAAGCGCCTTTGATGACGTGGATGATTACGTTACTGTTGATCATCTGTCCATCATCGTCTAAAGCCCGCCCTGACAATTTCATTGGTCCGAACAGTTTCTGTTCAGGCATAATTACTCCTCTACGGATCAAGTCCAGACCGGTCTGCCCGAGGTCAAATGTTGTGGGCGGGGCTAAGTTCGGCTGGCATCCAGGCTAGTAATAATGATAAAAATTAGGGCTGTCAAAAGATTAATCGCGATTAATCACATCCAAAATAAAAGTTTGTGTTTACATAATATATGTGTGTGTGTACTCTGTTAATTATTATTTATATATAAATACACACGCATTCATGTATATATTTAAGAAATATTTGCATGTATATACTGTATATACATTTATATAATCTATAATATATATAAATATAAATGTTTTATATATAAAAATAATATTTTTTTCTTAAATATATACATGCTTGTGTGTGTATTTATATATAAATAATAATTAACAGAGTACACACACATATATTATGTAAACACAAACTTTTATTTTGGATGCGATTAATCGCGATTAATCTTTTGACAGCCCTAATAAAAACAAATGTATTATTATGATAGAATTTGTGTGCATGTGTGTGAGTGTGTGTGTGTGTGTGTGTGTGTGTGTGTGTGTGTGTGTGTGTGTGTGTGTGTGTGCGTGCGTGCGTGTGTGTGTGTGTGAAGAGCATGGTTAGACCGCCAGCTTTAACACAACAAAGCAAAGCCTCAAAAGAAAAGCGATATAAAAGGATTGACCGCTGCGTCACACTTCAGACTCCAGTTCTGATTAATTAGCGGATAATATTGAGAGATTTTCACAATCAGTCACACATGCTTGCTGACACATCCTCTCTATGCTTAATTAATCTCTATGCTAATGTTCTGCACAGTTTATTTATCCAGATATTTTATGTTAATTAAAAGAAACACCTGATATGTTTAAACATGACCTTTTTAAATTCCTGAATGACGCTGATCTCTCTTCGGTTAGGTCAGATTGATGTGTTCGAATGTCTTTTGTCATTTGCCATTATCTGAGACCGTCGACATCTCAACAACATTTTTCAAGAGATAGCATTGAACAACACCAGCTATTTAATTACCGCACATTCATATTGCAATTATAAATGTGGGTGGCAGCAGCCTACATTGTTTACTGAGTGACTTTACTGAGATAAACACTGTCTGCATCTTTTAATGAGTGATTGTTCCACTGTACACAAAGACTGACTGACATGCAGGGAAAATTGCTGTAATTGAGATAGCAATTTTTGTGACTTTTTACCTTAAAAGTATGTCGTTTCTGCGACACTACTGGCACCTATAGCGGAATTACAAAAATACAACATATTTTGCAATATGCGATGTGCCTTCCCCAACTCAAACATCACAAACACAGCTTTGTGCTTGTGATGTAGGGTTGCCACCTTCAGTGTGGAAAAATAAGGGACACCATTCCCATTCACGACCCCCCCCCCCCCAAAAAAAAGGACACAGATAAAGAATAAGTCATGAACTGATTGTTTCAACAATGACAACTTGACAGCTCAACAATTAACCATAAGAAAGCATGAGATCAAGTGTGAACTTGGAACTTAACATTTATATTATTTTACATTTGATTATTTGATTTATTTTCAAAATCACTCTTTAGTAGCCTATTTGGTGCACTTTAAAGAGATTCAAATTCAGTCATGATTTACTCTCCCTCAAGTTGTTCCAAAAGTTTCTTTGTTCTGCTGAACACAAAAGAAGATATTTTGAAGAAAGTTTGTACCCGGGCTGCTTTGGGGGCACCATTGACTTCCATAGTAGGAATGTATCGTCCCATGTGTTCAACATAACAAAGACATTTATACATGTTTGGAACAACTTGAGGGCGAGGTAAATGATGAAAAATTTAAATTTTTGTGTGAACTATCCCTTTAAGCCATCATTCTGAACCAATAATCACTTTTTTGACAATTCTGAAATTCAAAAATTTTATTTTTAAATTATGACTATATTATTATGTAATTATTTGTCCCATTTTTATCTAAACACTTTTTTTTTTAAAGTCATACACTTTATATGACAGGATTATTTATTATGTATGATTAATATAGCCTAGTTAAATGATAAATGAATAATAACATTAATTAGGCTATAATCTTTTAATTAACCTGTCTAAAAAATGTATAATAATTCTGCCAAGCTCTGATAATGTATGGAATATTATATTAATATATTATCCATTAAAAAAACAATGGGCCTATACCTTTAGAAGCACGGATGTGTCTGTCACCACTGCTGCTTTAAGTCAGACAGTCTGAGACACTGAAATGCTTCTCTGCAAAGTGTGCAGTTCGCCTGAGTTACTGGACAGAACCATTGATACCTTTTTTCTATATCTGGAGATCCTATTGAATTCAAACGGTGGATGCGAGCTCGACATGGTTTTAAAAAAACAAAAGTTCTTGAGACAAAGCCACTAAAACACAATCACGCGTAAATGAGCTTCTCTACTTATTGTGAAATTGATTTCTTTATATTTGCTATCAGTTTTCTCCACACTGAAAAATCCTTATGTGTTTATTGAAAATAAAAATAAAATGTAAAATACGGGACAAATCGCGTCCCTTATTGGTTTGATACGGGACGCGTCATTTTGCCTGTAAATATGGGACGATTACGTATTTCACGGGACGGGTGGCCACCCTATTGTGAAGGCATGTCTCAACAGATAAAAGTAGGCTTCTTTCAATAAAAGGTCCAAGAAATTGTGAATAGGGCCAACTTTTAGCTGTGTTACTATGTGTCATGAGCAAGCAATTGAGTAAACTAATAACACTCTCTCTAGAGCGAACGCAAGCGTCTCACTTAGGCCCAGTCCCATGTCTACCCCTAACCCTTTCCCTTTCGCCTACCCCTTCATTTTGCGCGTTCACGTGAAGGGATACACTGTCAGAAAAAAAAGTACAGTGCTGTCACTGGGGTGGTACCCTAAGGTACAAAACCAAAAAGGTACTAATATGTACCTTTAAGGTACTAATATGCACTCTTAAAGTACTGATATGTACCTTTTAAGGTACTAATATGTACCATTTAGGGGTTCACTTTTGTACCTTAGTGTACCGCCCCAGTGACAGCACTGTACCTTTTTTTCTGAGAGTATAGGGGTGTCTAGATTCTCTTTTGGCTGGAGTGGTATAGGGGAAGGGGAAGGGCCAGATAAGATTTTTCGGGACCACACTTCGAACTAAGGGTATGAGGAACTTCCCTCCATTCACTGACTACCGTGCTGCTAGAATCCGTGTAGTGATGTTGCCACTTGGGTTCGATCCCCTGTGTGTCGCCTGGCTGGCAGTTTCTCCGTAGCTTGCTTAACCAACACATTCTCACACCCAACTCGTCACATATTGGCGCTAGGTCAGGACCCTTCGGCGTCACTTTTTAACGCACAGGGTACACCTTTAGCGTCATTTTTGGACGTGCAGGTGCTCCATTGATTTCAATGAAAAAACCTTTGGCGTCATACACGCGTTGGGCATGGCAATGTTATATATAAAAAAATATATATTTACGTTATTTAGACACGTTTGAACATGTAACCCAACCCCATCCTATCCCTAAACCTACCCATTTGTGTATTATATGATATAAAACCAGGATATAACAGGCATATACGACTGCAGCCACAATTTATTCAAAAAATATATGTATATTCCAAGTGTTCCGAGGCCAAACTATTGATTTGTGGGAAGAAAATCCCCAAATGCAATCAGCCTATCCATCCGCCGGAGATCATGAACACATTCAAAAATTGCCGCCCCAAGAAACGTTACGTCAGCTTTGATAGTGAGATTGCATTGGCTCTCGTGTGTCTCATGACCAATTCCGTCATTACGTCAGCTTTGATCGTCAAATGTCATTGGCTCTTGTGTGTCTTGTGACCGATTGTGTCATGCTAAAAAGGGTCAGGGGCATCTTTTGAATGAGATATGACTGAGTGCGTACATGCATTCACAGAGCGGCGGGATCATCATTTCAGCAATTAAAACATTAAGATCAACTCTGTTCTTCACATGAAGATATCGTATGACTTCAGAAGACTTGGAATGCAACATGAGTTAATACTTTTATACTGTAAACAACTGAAATCAGTGGAGCACCTGCGCGTCGGAAAATGACACTAAAGGGATACCCTGTGCGTTAAAAAGTGCCGCCGAGGGGTCCTGACCAAGCTTCAATATGTGACGAGTTGGGAGTGAGACGTGTTGGCTAAACACACTATTTGAGTAATGTGAACACAAATTAATAATACAGGTTTTTTTTTTTTTAAATCTGGTCATACTTCATAACGCAGTCTATATTTACATCACGTATCATCTGTAAACTTTTGCAACAACTGACTCGTTTGTATTACATTGCAAAGAGTTCCGTTATCGCAGCACCACAGTAGAAAACAAAACCATATCCGTACCGGCCGGCTCGGATCGGCATGGAATGGTTAATAAACAAAGAGAACAGTTTGGCCCGATGGAAAAGCGGCTTCACCACTCTTGTAAGTTCTGTATCATTCTGTATCGTCTTAGGAAACTCGAAGGCTCATACGTTTTTGCACTGAAAAAGAGAACTGTTTACAAGTCCAAATACAGCTCGAAACAACGTTTGGAGAGAATCATTTGTTAAACGCATTACATCATCTAGTGACATTTAGCAACTTTGTAAGCAGACTTCAGCTACTTTCCATTGAAAATAGTTGGCAACTCTGGTGTAATTACAGGATCTACCAGCAGAGGCGGTCTGCCAAATCTTGATCCGCTGGTGTTGACATATTGTCCATTGAAACAGGAAGTTAGAATGGGACACGACAAAGGGTCTTTAGTGTGAGTCACAGTTCAGCAAAACCATTTGATAGTAATTGGTGACAAATACATCTATCCGCTCATTGTGTCCGTTTTTAAAAGTATACTAGTAGATTTTAGCATCAGTGCTAACAAACATGGACTACAAGCCACAAAACTCCATGAAATCTACAGGATCTTTAAATTCATCTGACATGACACAAGAGATAGACGTGAGTGGTATTTTAACCAAAATTTAACAACCTCTGTTTCCTGCATGCTAATTCTGACTTGATGTGTAGTTTTATTAATTGCTTTCTGATTATTTACATAATGCAATATTTAATTAACGCTCATCCGTCAGCGCATTTCACAGGCAGGATGTGCACAAGTCTTTGACATGGTTACCAATGCCACATCAGTTTGCGTCAAGCAGCTTTAATGATGTTGACAAAGTGAAATATGAACTTCAGAAGTGGTGGAAGTAATTAGGATATGCAGGTTCACTGACTATGAATGCATGCGGATACGTTTCCATTGAGTTTATGAGTGCCAAGCCTTTAGCTGAGAGAATAACTAACTTTCTGCTCAGAATCAAATATTAATTTGGGCTGCAGGCGATTTAGAATTGGGCAAAGTTTCATTTTCACAATTTTGAACATTTGTTTCAGCTGCTGTTGCATTGCGTTTTCCTCAAATGTCCGAACATATGTCATGTGCAATCTCCAAAACAAGCATTTAAGTCCAATGGGGGCAAAAGCTTTGCCTCTGAACATCGCCAGATCTCCGCAAGGCCTTGTGCACCGATGAGCCAATCTCCCACGGGCTTTTCTCTCAACATTGGCTAGATCCTCGTAGTTTTCTACATTTATCCCTGATCCAGTGTACAGTGCTGGAAATGCCAAGGGCAGGCGAATGTCATGAAGCGTTAGATTATCCAGGCAAACACATCCTAATTGGAGAAAAGCTTGAAGTTCTCATTTTCTGACTTTTGCCGGCTTATTATGGATCAGGGTGCAGTGTTGTATCTTGTGCCCTCAGCGGTGCCATGAGCAAATGAGACATTCTCTCATTAGCAGGATAAATGCAACAGTATGTTTCCCGTCTTTGCCTTGAATTGCAGGAAAGGCAAAGCAACAAGGCTCGTATTTGCATTTCTTGTGCTCTGCAAGAACAAACATGCCAAGCTCATACACAATTCCAGCGTGGTTTCATCAGCGCATATACATAGCAGAAATATGACATTCTTTCCCTCTGATGTAGTGTGATGACAGCAAAGCCAATCGATTTCTCATTGGAAGCCCAAGGGTGCAAGTGGGGCATGATTTTTAATCACGTTCAGAAAGGGTCTCGAGAGAACTTTCTCTGGTTATAACGTGTGTTTTCTGCAATGGTAGCAACATTTTGGAGAACTGCTGAAGGTGGGCTGGAGAGCAGGATTGGGTGTATTACACGGATGCAGCTGGAAGCGTCAAAACTCAGATTATTCACAAAGAAAAAAACTTCTTTGATCCCACTTTATATAATATTTAATTTTTTATAATAGTAGTAAATAATCTTAGTTTATAAATATAATGTTCACAATTTCCATATATATAGTATAACAAATAATATTCATTTTTTGTATCATTGTATCCTTTATAATAAAAAATATATAAATAATATTTAAATAATATCTCAATTGTATGCATATACAGTGAGGAAAAATAAATATTTGAAAACCCTGCTATTTTGCAAGTTCTCCCACTTAGAAATCATGGAGGGGTCTGAAATTGTCATCGTAGGTGCATGTCCACTGTGAGAGACATAATCTAAAAAAAAAAAAAAATCCAGAAATCACAATGTTTGATTTTTTAATGACGTCTTAGTGTATTACCAACAGTAACCTTGGAAACGGTGGTCCCAGCTCTTTTCAGGTCATTGACCAGCTCCTCCGTGTAGTTCTGGGCTGATTTCTCACCTTTCTTAGGATCATTGAGACCCCACGAGGTGAGATCTTGCATGGAGCTTCAGTCCGAGGGAGATTGACAGTCATGTTTAGCTTCTTCCATTTTCTAATCATTGCTCCAACAGTGGACATTTTTTCACCAAGCTGCTTGGCAATTTCCCTGTAGCCCTTTCCAGCCTTGTGGAGGTGTACAATTTTGTCTCTAGTGTCTTTGGACAGCTCTTTGGTCTTGGCCATGTTAGTAGTTGGATTCCTACTGATTGTATGGGGTGGACAGGTGTCTTTATGCAGCTAACGACCTCAAACAGGTGCATCTAATTTAGGATAATAAATGGAGTGGAGGTGGACATTTTAAAGGCAGACTAACAGGTCTTTGAGTGTCAGAATTCTAGCTGATAGACAGGTGTTCAAATACTTATTTGCAGCTGTATCATACAAATAAATAGTTAAAAAATCATACATTGTGATTTCTGGATTTTTTATTTTTAGATTATGTCTCTCACAGTGGCATGCACCTACGATGACAATTTCAGACCCTTCGATGATTTCTAAGTGGGAGAACTTGCAAAATAACATGGTGTTCAAATACTTATTTTCCTCACTGTATATATATATATATATATCTTACATTTTCCATATATTTATATTTGTTATGTTTTTAAATAAGTATTTTATGCTCACCAATTAAGGCTGTACAGTATTAATTAAGTCAAAATAACTGTTTTATTTTAAAATATATTTTAAAATGAAATGTATTCCTATGCTATCAAAGCTGATTACCTGTGCTTGATCACTGTGTATATTAATGAATAAATATGGTATTTTAAAGATTGGTGAAATTAAAGTGGTAGCACAAAGAAACGTCTACTAAAGAGATAGTTCAACCAAAAATGAAAATGTCATCATTTACTCACCCTCAAAGTTATTCCAACCCTGTATGAGTTTCTTTCTTCTACTTCCATAGTAAGAAAAAAAATAATATGGAGGTCAATGGATACCGTCAACTGTCTGGTTACAAACATTCTTTAAAATGTCTTACTTTATGTTCAGCAGAAGAAAGAAACGCATACAGGTTTGGAACAACATGAGGGTGAGTAAATGCGGTTCACACCAAGAACCAGGGCCGTGCACAGGGGGGTGGCCCGGCTAGAGCCACTGCCTCCCTGCCCTCATCAGCTGAGGTGCTCCTCTCGCAGTCTATGGTCGCTACCCATCCCAGCTAAAAGTGTTCGGTTTTCTCTCCGCTTAAGATCCACCGATTCTGTGAATCTGCTCCCGTGTTTTCCCGCCCACTCCCCAGAGTAGCCTATGTGCGCGGAAATCTGGAAAGCGGAGATGACGGTTCCAGAATGTTGTCGCATTAACACTATGGATTACAATCCACGGAATTAGTAATTTGGTAGTTTGTTTTTGTATTTCTGTCGGTATTATTTTGCTCCTGATCTTCTAATAGTGCTTAGAAATTCTTGCTGCAAATACACGTTCTTGGAATAGAATTAGAATTATTGGTTAATACAATTTTTGTACCCGATCTGATTTAATATAAATAACACCAACTTTGCTGTTGATGGCACACTTTGTAGAATATATATTAGGCCTAATTTCATATAATAACCCATAAACTGTTACAGAAGAATGTATAAATTACTTTTGATATAATTCTTATTACTATTTATATATCTTTTAACGTGTCATTCATGTAAAATACTAAATAACTAAATAAAGAACTACTTAAATGTTTTAAAATGTTGACAATTTAGAATAATAATTGAATAACTGGTTACAGAAAAATCTGAATCCCATTAAAAGATAATCATCTGAAAGGTAAATATTTACTTATGTACAAGCATATCAATTTTTATTTATTTTATTGCCCATATTTTACCTGAAGAAGATATGTCATTATAAAAAAAATAATAATAAAAAAGCATAATAGAGTTTGTCATAATAGAATTCACTCATTTAATCTATAGGTTTTAACGAAAGTGAAGATGCCTGAAATGTACATCTAATTCATGAAAATATTAAATAAGAGCCCCATTAATTACAATAAGTATTACGTTTAAAAACAATAACACCAGTTACAACATCCCATTTGGGGCCTTCTCTGCCAAATATGGCTGGGTCATCTTACCCCAAGGGTCTAATTTTATCTTTTTACTTCAAAATAAAAGCTATAACATTTACTCTACAAAACCCAAAACATTTTGTCCATAATTCCCTCATTAACAAATAGACACAAAAACTTTGATATTCAACATAATGCAATGTCATAGATCACTATTTTCGAAAACTGTTTTGACTGACAAAATCTCACAAATGTTGATATTAAGATGAAATGACAAAATAAAAAATTGTATATTCATTCATCAAAGGTGCTGAGATGAGTTTGTCGTCTATGGTCAGGAGAAAAAATTAGGGCTTAGAGAGTGAGGGAGAGCCCACTGAGAATCAGCCAAATCAGACAGTTACAGGCTATAAGTAAAGGAATAGTAAGAGTAAGATGGATCATTTGTATGGACAAGCACCCAATGCCACCCCACCCCAGTGCCCCTTTTTTGGTATTTTAGCTCAAAATGTCTGTGCATGGCCCTGCCAAGAACGATAACTATATTTGTGTCCACACCAATGAAAAATAACGGTCTGTTTATTCTAAGCTCACTGCGGTTTCAAAGTGTGTACAACATATCATTGAACTTGTTTTTGTTGCATTTACACGGCTTTAACCAGCAGATCCTCAGCATGCTATGTGAATCTAGCTAGTGTAATGTAGACTTGAAATGCAACAGCAGTTATTTTGCCAAGAGATATATTATTTTATTACGTCAGGAGAGAACGGCAATTAACTGAAAAGATGTCTTCATGCCAGCTTCTCTGTTCCTCCGGACACAAAGGTTGTTTTGTTTTTTTCAGGCTGCTTGGCGAGAAAAACATGTTTACGTTGAATACATACCTCGTGTTTGCACAATATCCCCATGGACATATGCATCGATGGAAAACACAGAAAAACTTGCTGTTCATTGTTCAAAATAGATGTCTTATAGAGAACTTGTCATACGCAAAAACGAATGTCATAGGAATAAAAACAACACCTGGTCTTTTTCATTGCAACTTCAAAGGAAGTAAGACAATGTTGTCAACTAGCGCTTGATACCTGAGGTCATTTTATGTTACACTGTTTGATAGCCTGACATAATGATCTCATCTCCGTTAATACTTCTCATCATTTATTCTGAGGGTATGACAGATTGTTTTCCATATATCCATTTTCTTTAAAGTAACCTTGAAAAGGGGGTGGATTTTTCTGGACATCCGCGATTATGGATTCTGATTGGCTGTCAGTGTTTTATCATTCACAGCTGAAAAAAAAAACTTTCTTAAAGGAACACTCCACTATTTTTGTAAATAGGCTCATTTTCCAACTCCCCTAGAGTTTAACGGTTGAGTTTTACCGTTTTCGAATCCATTCGGCCAATCTCCGGATCTGGCGGTAGCACTTTTAGCATAGCTTAGCATACATCATTGAATCTGATTAGACCGTTAGCATCTCTCTCAAAAATGACCAAAGAGTTTCGATATTTTTCCTATTTAAAACTTGACTCTTGTGTAGTTACATCGTGTACTAAGACCGACGGAAAATTAAGAGTTTGCTCTTTGATTATTACGCAGGAATGAGAGTATAGTTCCTAGCCATATCGGCCTAGATATCGAGATGGTAACGGTCTAATCAGATTCAATGATCAATGCTAAGCTATGCTAAAAGTGCTACCGCCAGACCCGGAGATCGGCTGAATGGATTCCAAAACGGTAAAACTCTAGGGGAGTTGGAAAATGAGCCTATATTCAAAAATAGTGGAGTGTTCCTTTAAAGTTATTCCAATGATATCATTCCTCTATTTTGTTATCATTATAGCTGTGGTCTGGACTGCTATTCTTTTATATTTAGAAGGATTTTTAGAACTATATCATTATCTTTATAGTTGTTGTTCTTGGTGTGAACAGGCCTTAAGTGATAACAGAATTTAAATTTTTTGGTGAACTATCCCTTTAACTGTAACTGTGATTAACACAGTGGATGCTTCCAGTGCAGATAGTTCATTGATTATAATAGGAGCGATCCAGTTTTGGTTCATTTTTCTTAATCAGTATGTTTGTCTGATTTAAATGTAAAAAATATCTAAACATCCTTTAAACATAATGAACACTCAAGATGCTTTCAAAGAACAGCTCATTTTTCTTATTCCATTGGTACATAGTTTTTCTTGTTTCAGCATAAATCAAACAGTTGCATTTTGTGCTTAAAACAAGGAAATATGATTTACTTCAACTATTTATCAAAGCATAAGGAGGCTTGCATTTCAGACAGAGACACAACAATAACTTTGTTTTCACTGTAAAAATGTTTAACCCCAATGCAACATGTGTCTTCCCCGAAGCTGCAGGAGACTTTCTCGGTTGTGGGTGTTAGCATACGTTTGCTTCATTGTAGGAGGTGCCAGTTTAGGTCGCATGGCGTTGAGTGTTTGCAGCTCTGACATGAGTAATTAGCACAACAGCGCTGCAGGGTTAACTTTGAGAGCGAGCACACCAGCGCTGACACCACCGATCCTCCAGAGACGGGGAATGAGAGACAGCTCCATGCGACTTGAGGTCGATGGGGCCCGAGAAACTCTTGGGGTTTGGATCTGTTTTTTATGTATAACGGCCCCTATGCACTCCGACTGCTTACCAATTCCAGCTTAAATCCCACTGAATGCTTCCGGTATAGTATTCTCTCTTAAAGGGGCTATATGCAACTTTTTCCCCAAAATAAACGTAACAATAGCCTTTTTATTTTACCATTTATGACTCAAACATCTCTCCATCTACTGACACCTTGTCCGCTCACAGTGGGTGCACCTATAAGCCTGTATCCTATGTTTCCTATTTTCTGTCGGGTCATTTTTTCCCGCGCTGTCTGCGGATGTGACGTCACCACCGCTGCGAAAGCGAGCAGAAAATAAGAGCAGTTCTGTTTTTTGGCCACAGGTGTCAGTCGCGAGTTTAAATTTCAGAAAAACGCATATAGCCCCTTTAACACACTGTCATAGTAGCAAATCTTTTGATCACAAGTAATTGTATTAAAATGTAGTACACAGCATTACACTGCAAAAAAATATGTTCTTCTTGTAAAAATATCTAATATCTACCCTGCTAGAAATGTTACGTTCCCAGAACCATGGGCGTCGGAACCCTTGTATGTGGGTGGGACAAGACCCCCCCCACTTTTTAAGACCAATGATATTGGACCCACTCACTTTTATCATCTCTAATTCAGCGCATGTCTGTTTACCTAACCCTGATTTTGTACTTTACACGTTAGATGCTTTATTTTCACTTTCCTAATATTTTCTTAATTTTTATTGAAAATAAATGCGTTTGCGATCTGATATGTGATGAGAAAAGGGAGTAGAGTGAGTTCGGCAAAAGGTCGGATTTGAACCTCTGGTCGATTTGCTTCAAAACTTACCCCTACACTATTGTTGCTATAAATAATTCTGTGATTTCTGTAATTTTGTCTGGCCCAACCAGACATTTAGTAAAGGCAATATATTTGTACTTATTTTAAATGGCATCTACTCCAGTAAATTCTTTCTGAGAAAGGACCCACCCACATTTTTTTTGCTTCCAATGCCCATGCTCAGAACCTTCCGAGATGGTCATGATGTGAGTTCTTTAAATGGTAGGGGGACGTTATTTGGTGGACCTTCACAGAACAGTCAGGACGTTTTCTGAACGTTTAGGGGACCATATATTATTTGGAAATTTGATGTTCCCAGAACGTTCCGAGATGGTCATGATGTGGAGTTCTTTAAAGTGTTGGGGGACTTTGTTTGATGGACCTTTACAGAACATTCAGGAAGTTTTCTGAATGTTTAGGGGACCATATATTATTTGGAAATGTTATGTTCCCAGAACATCCTCAGAAAATCCCTGCCGGTGTCAAGGATGTCGCCTATTGACGTTCCTAGAACATTCTGAGATGGTCAAGATGTGGAGCTCTTTAAAGGGTTGGGGGACGTTGTTTGGTGGACCTTCACTGAACATTCAGGATGTTCTCCGAATGTTTAGGGGACCATGTATTATTTGGAAATTTGATGTTCACAGAACATCCCCGCCGGTGTCAATGACGTCGCCTATTGATGTTCCTAGAATATTCCGAGATGGTCATGATGTGGAGTTCTTTAAAGGGACAGGGGACGTTGTTTGATGGACCTTTACAGAACATTCAGGAAGTTTTCTGAATGTTTAGGGGACCATATATTATTTGGAAATGTTATGTTCCCAGAACATCCTCAGAACATCCCCGCCGGTGTCAAGGATGTCGCCTATTGACGTTCCTAGAACATTCTGAGATTGTCAAGATGTGGAGCTCTTTAAAGGGTTGGGGGACGTTGTTTGGTGGATCTTCACGGAACATTCAAGACGTTCTCTGAACGCTTAGGGGACCATATATTATTTGGAAATTTGATGTTCCCAGAACATCCGCAAAACGTCCCTGCTGGTGTCAAGGACATCGCCTAGTAACATTCCCAGATTGTTCAGAGATGGTCATGATGTGGATTTCTTTAAAGGGTTGGGGGACGTTGTTTGGTGGACCTTCACAGAACATTCAGGTCGTTCTCGGAATGTTTAGGGGATCATATATTATTTGGAAATTTGATGTTGCCAGAACATCCTCAGAACATCCCCGCTGGTGTCAAGGACGTCACCTATTGACGTTCCTAGAACATTCCGAGATGGTCATGTTGTGGAGTTCTTTAAAGGGTTGGGTGACGTTGTTTGACGGACCCTCATGGAACATTCAGATTTTTCTCTGAACGTTTAGGGGACCATATATTATTTGGAAATTTGATGTACCCAGAACATCCACAGAACGTCCCCGCTGGTGTCAAGGACATCGCCTAGTAACATTCCCAGAAAGTTCAGAGATGGTCATGATGTGGAGTTCTTTAAAGGTTTGGGGACGTTGTTTGGTGGACCTTCACGGAACATTCAGGATGTTTTCTGAATGTTTAGGGGATCATATATAATTTGGAAATTTGATGTTCCCAGAACGTCCGCAGAACGTCCCTGCTGGTGTCAAAGACGTCGCCTAGTGACATTCCTAGAACATTCCAGGACGGTCATGATGTGGAGTTCTTTAAAGGGTTGGGGGGAGTTGTTTGGTGGACCTTCACGGAACATTCAGGACATTCTCCGAACGTTTAGGGGAATCTATGTACACTGGGCTGCTTTGCAAATGAGGGTCAGTAAAACGCAGGATTTGCACAAAAGTTGCTTCTCAAAGATGGATCAAATCCAACTCTTCATGATCCAACTTCATATCCAGAACATGTAAGTACCACACTTTATAATGTATGTGTTTGCAAATCGCCTTTGTGAAAATATGATCTAAATAGGACCAAAAAATTACATTCTAGATTGGTCCACTAAAGGTCTTGCAAACGTTATAGGAATGTAGTGTAGAGACCACTGCACTGAAAAAGATATGTTGCAGCGCAGTCCCCATCTGACTAACAGGGAGCTGTATGGGAACGTTCCGTTAATGTCCCAAATGTACTCTTTGTAACGTTATATGACCATAAAATGGAACGCCCCCCTAAAGTCCTATAAGGAATCTTGAACTGCAGCACTTTCATAACCAAAAGAGGCAGTTTTAGTAACGTCCCTAATGTTCTATAACAGTTCGGAATGTTCTTCACCTTTAGTGAACTTTTAGGGAATGTTTTGCAAGAACGTGAGAACATCCCCTCCTACGTGGTTATCACTTAAGATATTGAAATATTATCCCTTGAATTATGATATTTGTACTGGAAAACAAGACAAAAATACGGAGTGAGAGTGCAGTGGAAATATAGTAAACATAACACTTTAATACTTGCATTTTAGTAATGAGTTCCAGAAGCTTTAGGGAAAAGGTGGATCGTATTGTCCTGTTGAGTGACATTTCCTCAAGATTTAATTTTGTAATTAATTTTATCACAATTTCCAATAACGTGTACAGGAAGTTGCAGTGGCCACTGAGGCTAAATGTGGAAGTGAACATGCGTAGAGTCTTTTTTCAGCCAGACGAATGAACATGGCGTGGTTATGATTCCAGGCTGTGTCACAAGTCACATTGAAGATTGGTATCGTTCAGAATATTTCATCCTGTGCCTTCTCCTTGAAGATTGGGATGCATCACTCCGGCATATGTTGGGAAGGAGTAGAGCTGGCCAGAGGTTCTGTACAGAGGACTGATTATTGGTTCTCTTGGTCTTTACTGAGGATCCGTGCCTTGACTCTTTGTAGTAAGAGTGATGGGAAAGCTCTTAGTTTGGAGTGGCTGCTCTCCAGGTGGAGGAGAGGGGTTTTGTGTTGGAGGAATGCAGCTGAAGCTGTGTGGAATGCATGTACGAGTAAAACCGTCTCGGTTACGTATGGTAACCCTCGTTCCCTGAAGGAGGGAACGGAGACGTACGTCGGACGTACCGACGAATTGGGATCACTTCTGGGAGCCCCTATCAGCTTCGAGCTATCTAGAACCGGCCAATGAACAATTGGCGTGCGAGATTTGCATCTCGCGCTCCGCCCCGCGCCGCGGGTATAAACAGGAAGCGAGAGCGAATGCACGCTGTTTTTCACTGAGGAGCCAAGCGTAGTTGCTCGACCTGCAGTGATGGTACAGCAACTGTGGCGACGGGACGTACGTCTCCGTTCCCTCCTTCAGGGAACGAGGGTTACCATACGTAACCGAGACGTTCCCATTCAGTCGGTCACGTTCGACGTACGTCGGACGTACCGACGAATTGGGATCCCCTATGGAAAACGCCATAGTTACTACCACTTCCAGCGCCCAGCGATGAGCCCCACAGACCCCGATCTGATGTGGGCGGGTAGGTTCACGCAGGGAGAGTCCGAGCTGCTGTTCCGCAAGACCCATTCAGCTGACTGTATTGGATAACGCTGGGAAAGCGTGCCTGTGAAGGCAGCTGCGGAAGCCGCATCATGCCCAGAGGGAGTAACATGTGGAGAATACACGTATGGGCTGGCCGTGGGCAGCACAACATACGGAAGTCCCAGGGATGGCCCCGGCCACTTAGGAGGGAGACAACACGTACCTGGGACGGCAGAGGAACTCTGCCGAGGGAAAGACACGGGCTCGCCGTAGGGAGCCGTACCGTGGAAGAATAGTCAAGTCAAGTCAACTTTATTTATATAGCGCTTTTAACAATGTAGATTGTTTCAAAGCAGCTTTACAGTGTTAAACAGGAAAATAATGCAGCATAATTTTATTCAGCTGTATAGCCATTTTGGAAAAATTTCAAGTATCATACAGTGACAGTGTGGGCTTTAGATTAATAATTTGATCAGTAATTTAGTTTAAATGGTTAATTTAGTTTATTATTTAGATGTATTTCGATGTTTAGTTGAAAAATTTAGTGTCCCCAACTGAGCACGCCAAGCCAGAGGCAACAGTGGCAAGGAAACCAAAACCCCATTAGGTGACCTAATGGAGAAAAATAAACCTTGGGAGAAACCAGGCTCAGTCGGGGTGCCAGTTCTCCTCTGGCCAATTAACAAACAGCGTATTATTATTATTATTCTGGCAGTTTTACAGCTCGGAGGTCATAATAGATCAGAATATTCGAGGGACCGGGGGCAACATGCTGGAGACGGGTTTATTGAGGATGATGTTGATTAAATAATTATTAAAGTGCAATATTCGAATGATCGGAGGCAACACGCAGGAGACGGGTTTATTGAGATGCCGTGTCGATGAGGCAGTTGCAGGGGGAGTCTAATCACGGTCTCCCAGACACTTCGGGGTCCTGTGTTGGTCTTCTCTGGGCGCAGGTCCACCATCTGATCTGGATACGGCCCGGATCCAGCTGACTGCAGTAAACCTCGGGATAAAACAGAGAGACTAACATTAGCGTAGATGCCATTCTTCTGATGATGTAACGAGTACATCAGGTGTTATGGGAAGTGTTCCCGGTTCCGGCTGACCTAGTTAATGCAGCCTAACAATCATTTCATTGAAAAAGTGTTTTATGTGTATGCCACAGTAAAGAGATGTGTTTTTAGTCTAGATTTAAACTGACAGAGTGTGTCTGCTTCCCGAACAATGTTAGGAAGACTGTTCCAGAGTTTAGGTGCTAAATAGGAAAACGATCGACCGCCTGCAGTTGATTTGGATATTCTCGGTATGATCAACTGGCCAGAGTTTTGAGACCGCAGTAGACGTGATGGAGTATAATATGTTAAGAGCTCGCTCAAGTATTGGGGAGCTAAACCATTTAGTGCTTTGTAAGTAATAAGTAAGATTTTAAAATTTATGCGATGTTTAATAGGCAGCCAGTGCAGTGTTGACAGAACTGGGCTAATATGGTCATACTTCCTGGTTCTAGTAAGAACTCGAGCTGCTGCGTTTTGGACCAGCTGGAGTTTATTTATTAAGCGAGCAGGGCAACCACCCAGTAGAGCATTACAATAATCTAACCTTGAGGTCATTAACGCATGAACTAACTGTTCAGCATTTTGCATTGAGAGCATGTGCCGTAATTTAGATATATTTTTAAGATGGTAGAAAGCAGTTTTACAGATGCTAGAAACGTGGCTTTCAAACGAAAGATTGGTATCAAAGAGCACACCCAGGTTCCTCACTGACGACGAGGACTTGACAGAACAGCCATCAAGTGTTAGACAGTATTCTAGGTTACTACTTGTGGAGCTTTTTTGTCCAATAATTAAAAATTCAGTTTTTTCTGAATTGAGTTGCAGGAAATTACCAGTCATCCAATGTTTTATATCAGCTATGCATTCCGTTAATCTTGTGAATTGGTAAGTTTCTTTAGGGCGTGAAGAAATATAGAGCTGAGTATCGTCAGCATAACAATGAAAACTAACGCCATGCTTCCTAATGATATCTCCCAGTGGTAGCATGTACAGGGTGAAGAGTAGCGGTCCTAGCACTGAGCCTTGCGGTACTCCATACTGAACTTGCGATCGGTGTGACATATCTTCATTTACTACTACAAACTGATAACGGTCGCATAGGTATGATTTAAACCATGATAATGCAATTCCACTAATACCTACATAATTTTCGAGTCTATTCAAAAGAATGTTGTGGTCGATAGTATCAAATGCAGCGCTAAGATCGAGTAACACTAATAGAGAGATACAGCCACGATCGGATGATAAGAGCAAATCATTTGTAACTCTGACGAGAGCAGTCTCAGTGCTATGATACGGTCTAAATCCTGACTGGAAATCCTCACAGATACCATTTCTTTCTAAAAAGGAACATAATTGTGAAGACACTGCCTTTTCAAGTATTTTTGACAGAAAGGGTAGATTTGAGATTGGTCTATAATTGACTAAATCTGTAGGATCAAGTTGCGGTTTTTTAATAAGTGGTTTAATAATTGCCAACTTAAAAGTTTTCGGTACATATCCTAATGACAAAGATGAATTAATGATATTAAGAAGAGGATCTATGACCTCTGGTAGCATCTCTTTTAATAGCCTAGTTGGTATAGGGTCGAGCATACATGTTGTCGATTTTGATGATTTAACGAGTTTAGCCAATTCTTCTTCTCCTATAGCAGTGAATGAGTGTAATTTTTCCTCAGTGACACTACAATGCTCTGTCTGATGTGATGCTGTATTAGACGGCTGCATGGTTAAAAAATTTTTTCCTAATATTATCAATCTTACATGTGAAGAAGTTCATAAAGTCATTACTGCTGTGCTGTTTACAATCATCAGAAGTTGAAGCTTTATTTTTGGTTAATTTAGCCACTGTATCGAATAAATACCTTGGGTTGTGTTTGTTTTCTTCCAAGAGAGTTGAGAAATAAGCAGATCTAGCAGTTTTTACAGCCTTTCTGTATGTGATCATGTGCTCTTTCCACGAATTACGAAATACCTCTAATTTTGTTTTCTTCCAGCTGCGCTCCATTTTTCTGGCTGCTGTTTTAAGGGCCCGGGTGTGCTCGTTGTACCACGGCGTTGGACTATTTTCTTTAATCTTCTTTAAGCGCAGAGGAGCAACTGTGTCTAAAGTACTGCAAAAGAGAGAGTCAATAGTTTCTGTTGCAACATCGAGTTCTTCTATACTATCTGGGATGCTGAGCAGATGATACTGATGAGGGAGATTATTTAAAAAGCAATCTTTAGTAGCGGCAGTGATTGTCCTGCCATTTTTAAAGCGAGGGGGCGGCTTTGCAACCTTAGCTAAATTAAGTATACATGATACTTAGTAATGATCTGAGATGTCATCGCTCTGCTGCAGAATTTCAACGTTATCAACATTTATTCCATGTGACAATATTAGGTCTAAAGTATGATTATGGCGATGAGTGGCTCCTGACACGTGTTGCCTAACTCCAATAGAGTTTAGTGTGTCTTTAAATGCTAATCCCAATACGTCTTTTCCGTTGTCAACATGGATATTAAAATCACCAACAATTAGTACTTTATCTACGGCCAGTACTAACTCTGATAGAAAATCAGCAAATTCTTTGATAAAGTCTGTATTATGCCCAGGTGGCCTGTATACAGTAGCTAACACAAATGTTGAACGGGTTTTATCATGTACACTACATAGCGTTACATAAAGCACCAAAACTTCGAAGGAATTATATTTGAAACTAGACTTCTGAGTAATACTGAAGATATTATTATAAATTACAGCGACCCCTCCCCCTTTACCTTTCAGACGCGGCTCATGTTTATAACAATAATCTTGGGGGGTGGACTCATTTAAGGTAATGTAGTCGTCAGGTTTTAGCCAGGTTTCTGTCAAACAGAGCACATCTAGATTATTATCTGTAATAATATCATTAACAATAAGCGCTTTTGGGGAAAGGGATCTAATATTCAGCAACCCAAGCTTTATCAATTGTTCATCTGTATTATATATTTTGTTTATTTGTTGGACGTCAATTAAATTTTTACTGTTGAATGGTTTTGATGTTTTTTTGTATTTACTAATTCGGGGAACAGACACAGTCTCTATATGATAATATCTAGGTGAAAGAGTCTCTATGTGCTGGGATTTATCTGACTCCGGTAACGTGAATACACATATGGGACCGCCGTGGGGGTCACTACATACGGAACCCAGCCTAACACAAGTTCCACCAATGCATACGAGTGTTAGACCTGGCGTCGAACGCTCCGCCACGTCCGACTGCCGCGGGTTGCGGAGGACTCAACAGGGTTCGCCGTTCCAGGGAACTCGACGGGAGCAGAATAAGCGCACGCATCCGTCTACCATAGGGGAGGGAATGGCGCAGCAAGCCGACACTAGAACGGGTACTTCGGTGTTACTGACTATGGGAAGTGAGCACACAGGAAGACACCGGCTCTACACGGAGGCTATAGAATCTAGCGAACGTGTTAGGTGTCGCCCAGCCCGCAGCTCTACAAATATCTGTCAGCGAGGCGCCACGAGCCAGCGCCCAGGAAGAGGCAACACCCCTAGTGGAGTGGGCTCTTAACCCGAGCGGGCAGGGCACGTCTTGGGACTGATAAGCTAAGACGATGGCATCCACTATCCAGTGGGCCATCCTCTGCTTGGAGACAGCCTTTCCCTTCTACTGTCCTCCGTAACAGACGAAGAGCTGCTCTGAGGTCCTGAAGCTTTGCGTTCTGTCCACGTAAGTCCGGAGAGCACGGACGGGACAGAGAAAAGCTAGGGCTGGGTCTGCCTCCTCCGAAGGCAGCGCTTGCAGGCTCACCACTTGGTCCCGGAAGGGAGTAGTGGGAACCTTGGGCACATATCCAGGCCGGGGTCTCATGATCACATGAGAGTTACCGGGCCCGAATTCCAGGCACGATTCGTCGACCGAAAATGCCTGCAGGTCCCCCACCCTCTTGATGGAGGCCAACGCAGTCAGGAGTATTGTCTTTAACGACAGAACTTTCAACTCAGCTGACTGCAGAGGCTCAAAAGGTTCTCTCTGTAGTGCAGTTAGCACCAGAGTTAAGTCCCAAGAGGGTATGGAGGGAGGACGAGGCGGATTTAATCTCCTCGCTCCCCTAAGGAACCTGACGATCAGATCGTGCTTACCTAGAGATTTTGCATCTACGAGCTCATGATTAGCGGCGATAGCGGCGACATAGACTTTGAGGGTGGAGGGAGACAGCCTTCGCTCCAACCCATCCTGTAGAAAGGTAAGCACAGATGCGACCGAACATCTTCGGGGGTCTTCTCGGCGAGAAGAGCACCAGTCGACGAACAGGTTCCACTTCAACGCATAGAGGCGCCTCGTAGAGGGGGCTCTAGCGGAAGTGATGGTGTCAACTACCGCTTGCGGTAGGTCACCTAGAACCTCCGCGTCCCGTCCAGGGACCAAACATGGAGTTTCCAGAGGTCCGGACGCGGGTGCCATAGGGTGCCCCGTCTCTGAGTCAGGAGGTCCTGTCTCAGAGGAATGGGCCAGGGAGGTGCTGTCGCAAGGAGCACTAGTTCCGGGAACCAAGTCCGGTTGGGCCAATACGGAGCGACCAACAGGACCTGCTCCTCGTCCTCCCTGACTTTGCACAGAGTCTGCGCAAGAAGGCTCACTGGGGGAAACGCATACTTGCGTTCTTCCGGGGGCCAGCTGTGGGCCAGGGCATCCGACCCAAGGGTCCCCTCGGTCAAGGAATAGAACCACTGACAGTGGGTCGTCTCTGGGGAGGCAAACAGGTCTACCTGTGCGGCCCCGAAACAACTCCAGATTAGCTGGACCGCCTGGGGATGGAGTCGCCATTCTCCCGGAAGTACCTGCTGACGTGACAGCTCGTCGGCCGCACGATTGAGCAGGCCCGGAATGTGAACGGCACGAAGCGACCTCAGATGCTTCTGACTCCATAAGAGGAGATGGCGGGCGAGTTGCGACATGCGACGGGAGCGTAGACCACCCTGTTTGTTGATGTACGCTACGGCCGCAGTGTTGTCCGTCCGGACCAGAACGTGCTTGCCTCTGAGCGGCACTTTGAAGCGGCTGAGTGCAAGACGAACTGCTAACAACTCGAGGCAATTGATATGCCATTGCAGTTGAGGCCCCGTCCACAGACCCGAAACTGCAAGCCCGTTGTACGTGGCACCCCAACCCGTGGATGAGGCATCCGTGGAGACAAGGGAGTGCCTGGACACTTGTTCTAGGGGAACTCCCGCCCGGAGAAACAGAGGGTCCGACCACGGGCCGAAGGTTTGGCGGCACCTCTGAGTCACTTGGACGCGGAGGGAACCGCTGTGCCACGCCCATCTCGGGACTCGATCGTGTAGCCAGCGTTGAAGCGGTCTCATATGAAGCAATCCGAGCGGCATTACTGCGGCTGTGGATGCCATATGCCCCAGGAGCCTCTGAAAATGTTTCAGTGGAACCGCTGTCCTGCCTTTGAACGAATTCAGGCAGTTCAACACTGACTGGACGCGCTCCTCGGTGAGGCGCGCAGTCATGGCGACGGAGTCTATCTCCATACCGAGAAAAGAGATCCTCTGCGTGGGGCAGAGTTTGCTCTTCTCCCAGTTGACCCGAAGTCCCAACTGGCTGAGGTGACTGAGCACCTTGTCCCTGTGTTCGCACAACTGCTCTCGCGACTGGGCAAGAATCAGCCAGTCGTCGAGGTAGTTGAGGATGCGAACACCATGCTCTCTCATGGGAGCAATGGCCGCCTCCGCAACCTTCGTAAAGACGCGGGGCGACAGGGACAGGCCGAAGGGTAAGACGCGGTACTGATATGCCCGTTCCTCGAACGCGAAGCACAGAAAGGGCCGTGTCGAGGGAGAATCGAGACATGAAAGTACGCGTCCTTCAGGTCGATCGCTGCAAACCAATCTCGGGGACGGATGCACCTGAAGATGCACTTCTGGGTTAACATCGTGAACGGCAGCCTGTGAAGGGACCGGTTCAGGAATCGCAGGTCCAAGATCGGTCGTAACCCGCCGCCTTTCTTGGGTACAATGAAGTACGGGCTGTAGAACCCGGACCTCATATCGGCTTGAGGGACCGGCTCTATCGCGTCCTTCGCCAGTAGGACAGCGATCTCCGCCCTGAGCACGGGGGCGTTCGCCTCCACTACAGTCGTGAAGTGAACGCCCCTGAACTTGGGGGGACGCCAGGCGAACTGAATCGCATAGCCGAGTCTGATGGTACGGATGAGCCACCGAGACGGGCTGGGAAGCGCTAGCCAGGCTCCCAGACTCCGAGCAAGGGGGACCATCGGCACCACAGACGTAACCGCAGCGGGGCAGCGAGGCGGAACGCAGGGATCCGGCTCGGACGGCATGGGAGCGGCCCGTAGCGGGATCTGAGTGTGCTGTGCAACACTTACCTGCATCCGCGGAGGGGACGTGCGAGTGTGGGGAGGCCGCTTGTGTGCGTCCCGACAGCCGGCGTCCCCTGCTGGCGAAGGGAGAGGTACTTGAGGGTGGCGTGGCATGGAAGTGTCGACCACCGCCAAGCGCGCTCTCTTGGCACCCAGAGATATTGGAAACTGCTCTTTTATTGATGTTTTGGGTGCCAAAACATCCAAAACAGAAAAACAAAAGATTTTCCCCCGGCCCTCCTCCGGGGGAAGGAGTGGTGCTGCAGCCATCTCCCTCAGAGCAGTCTCCTCCATCTCTGGGCGGCCCGTCTCAGGGTCGCTTGCGACGACGCTTGCCACCTGGCTTGGCAGCGGCCTGAGCGGGCTGGACATCCTTCCCACGGCTGGCCCCACGCCGTCGGCTGGTGGAAGGCTGCTGCGGTGCCTTGGCGGGGGCGGAGGCGGCGGCGGGTGGACGTCCTCGGCGACGAGTAGTCGGAGGCGCTGCCGCCGGCGGCGGGGTGGAGGCAGCAGCGGGCCGCCGGGGCAGGATGTGCTTGATCACCTCCGTCTGGTTCTGGGCGGCCGAGAACTGTTGGGCGAAGCTCTCGACCGCGTCGCCGAATAACCCAGCTGACGAGATGGGGGAGTCCAGGAACCGATATTTATCGGTCTCCCTCATGTCAGCCAGGTTAAGCCAGAGATGCCGCTCCTGGACCACAAGTGTGGACATCGCCTGACCGATGGCACGGGCGGTGACTTTCGTCGCCCGGAGGGCGAGGTCCGTCGCCGTCCGGAGCTCCCGGAGGAGCTCTGGGTCAGGCCTACCCTCGTGCATGTCAAGGAGTGCTTGGGCTTGGTGGACCTACGTACGTCGAACGTGACCGACTGAATGGGAACTGTGCATTCCTGAACTTGATACATTTGTTTGGAAAGTTTGACCGTGACTTAAACTACGATTATAAAATGTTTTTGAAAGTTTCTTCTGCTCACCAAGGTTCCATTTATTTGATCAAAAATACAGTAAATACAGTAATACGGTAAAATATTATTCGAATTTATAAGAGCTGTTTTCTATGTGAATATATAGTAAAACGTAATTTATACCTGTGCTCAAAGCTGAATTGTACCTTATCTGTTTGTGGATGTAAAAGATCTGCAAAGTTTTAAATATTAAAGTGCGTGACAAATAAAGGTTTTCTCTCTTAAAAGAAAGAATTGATTCTGAACTGCTTGAAACGAGTCAGTAATTCCAGTCTCACTTCCTGATATATACCTACGTATATATTGTAACAAATTTGCATAATGCCAGCCTATGGTTTTCATTGGCTGCTGCGAACAACTTTGCTCCGCCCTCAAACAATGTGGATTAAGCTGATACTGGAAGAGTTTGGTTAGTGTTGTTCATGTCGAGAAGACGCTGTTTTCTGTGCTAAGAATTCACTTTGCATGAGAACTCGGGCTTGAATTGATACGATAAAATTGACGCCATCATTACTGTTTGTATCACCGGAGCTGAAATTCAGATATGATAATTGCCGTTTGGTTTTCCAATCACAACAGACTGGGCCGTCTGACCAATCAGAGCAGAGTAGACCAATCACAACAGACTGGGTTGTCTGACCAATCAGAGCAGAGTAGACCAATCACAACAGATTGGGCCGTCTGACCAATCAGAGCAGAGTAGACCAATCACAACAGACTGGGTTGTCTGACCAATCAGAGCAGAGTAGACCAATCACAACAGACTGGGCCGTCTGACCAATCAGAGGAGAGTAGACCAATCACAACAGACTGGGTTGTCTGACCAATCAGAGCAGAGTTGACCAATCACAACAGACTGGGCCGTCTGACCAATCAGAGGAGAGTAGACCAATCCCAACAGACTGGGCTGTCTGACCAATCAGAGCAGAGTAGACCAATCACAACAGACTGGGACGTCTGACCAATCAGATTAGAGTAGACCAATCCCAACAGACTGGGCCGTCTGACCAATCAGAGTAGAGCAGGCTCATGGGAATGAAGGGTTTAGAGAGACTGAATCTTCAAACAAACTGTTCCCCTTCGAGGGAACTCGAACTGCGTCGTCGAGTGACAACACTCTGGGAACGCCCTCAGCGTTACGCATCTGAAGCATGAATGAAATCAAGCCAATCTGATTGGTGGTGCGTCGTGACGTAGTAGATGACGGCATACCCGGAAGATACAAAAAGGAAGCTGATGCACACACACATTAGCTTTTTTGCTCTTCAGCGAAGCGCTCTATGTGAAATTGTCTGTCTATTTGGTGTTGTTTTGTCAAATATATCCAAGTTCAAGATGGCTAGTGAGCAACAGTTCACAAGGTGTGTGCACCCGTGTCCGCGCTTCATTTCGGGCACGGACACACACCTTTTGTGTGTACAATGCCTGGGCGTGCAGCACGCTAAGGCGGCTCTCGAGGGAGCCGCCTGTAGCGAGTGTGAGAAGCTGCCGCTCAGGGTGTTGCGCTCACGGCTGGCTGTGTTCGGCGAGACCGGCCAAGCCCGCGAGCCCCAGGGTTCTGGGCCCGCTGTTGCTGAGGCACGGCGGCGCCGTAGATCATGGGGCTCGCAGCGGGACCTCGTGACGGGATATGGGACTGCTGAGGCACCTTCCCTATCCTCGTCCGAGGATTCCGATGTTCTCCCGCCCCGTGCGGAAGCCCGCGATGCGGCTTCTTCCCGCGGGGTGGAGAACCCGATGCTTCAGCTATCTGGCTCTGAGGAGTCGGATGTGCTGAGCGTCGAGGCGGGTACTGTGGAGCCTGAGCCATCGCTTCACGCACCCGCTCAAGAGGAGCTAGTGGAGGTTTTGTCTCGCGCCGTGGCCAAGTTAAACATCCATTGGCCACAGGAAGAACCGGAAATCCAGCCGCCCAGTAAGCTGGATGAACGGTTCTTCAGGCGCAAGCCTCAACCTCCACGCCGGGGTCTGCCTTTTTTCCCGGACCTACACAATGAGTTGTGTAGGTCTTGGGATAAACCCTATTCGGCCAGATTAACCAGCCCTCCAGTACTCGACTTCGGTAACGTGCTGGGGGCGGCCGAACAGGGTTACGGGACACTGCCTAGGGTGGAGGAGGCTCTCGCGAGCTACCTCTCTCCCGAGGCCGCTTCGTCCCTGAAGACCCCGGTATTGCCCGCCAAACCAGCGCGCGATACATCAGCGCTGGTTGGGAGGGCATATATGGCGGCTGGGCGGGCTGGTAGTTGCCTGCACACTATGGCGGTGTTGCAGGCCTACCAGGCCGACCTCCTCAGGGAGCTCGACGAGGGCGGGGGCCCGTCTCCGGACGATATCCTCGAGCTAAGGAAGGCCACCGATTTGTCTCTCCGCATCGCCAAGGAGACGGCCCGTTCCATCGGCCGCTCCATGGCAGGTATGGTGTGTGTGGAGAGGCATCTCTGGTTAAACCTGTCGGGGATGAAGGAGAGAGAGAAACACTTTCTCCTGGATTCCCCGGTCTCGCCTTCTGGGCTTTTCGGCGGTGCGGTTAACACCGTCGTCGAGAGGTTCCAGGAGGTGAGAAAACAGGCGGCGGCCTTCCAGCAGTATCTCCCTCGTCGATCCAGCTCTTCGGGGAAGGCTGTCTCAAGGGGACAGCCTCGGCCGTCTGCTAGCTCCTCGCACCGGCAGGTGCAGAAAGAGAGCGTTGCTTCTCGCGCCCCTCCTGAGGGAGCCTGGCAAAAGAGGCGGCGCTCTCGTGGCAAGCCTTCAGAGTCTAAGGTCGATCTGAGGACCGTCCTTCAGGCGAAGAAGGCTGCCACTAAGCGGTCCTAGCTGCGGCTGGACCGCTCAGAGCTGCCCCCCCCGGGTTGGAACGACCGAGGTCGTCTTCCCCCCGGAGCTCTCGGGAGATCAGTGCTGTGTTCCCGCCGTCACAGACGCTTCGGGCCTCACTGATCTCCCGCACACGCGCGCTGTCTTCGCTGCCTCCAACAGGACTTGCGGCTGGACAGCAAACGTGTGCACCCACCGAAAATCGTTCCCGACTTCTCCCTGCCGGTCAGCCGCTTCAGGGGATCGGGAACGAGGCTCGGTTGACACCCGTGGCCAGCCTCGAGAGGCTGGTTCCCTTAGTAGATTATCTTGGCGCATGGACATGCCTTCCGAGTGTATCTACATGGGTCCTGCAGACTGTAGAGCTGGGTTACAGACTGCAGTTCGGTTCTCCTCCCCCGAAGTTCAACGGGGTGGTCCGGACTGTGGTCGGCCCAGAGCAGGTTCGGGTTATGGAACAAGAAGTACAGGCCCTGTTAGCCAAGGAAGCCATAGAGCGGGTTCCGTTGGCGAACAGGGACTCCGGGTTCTACAGCCGGTACTTCATAGTTCCCAAGAAGGATGGTGGGTTGCGTCCAATAATAGATCTCAGGCTTCTGAATCGGTCTCTGAGGAGATTCAGGTTCAGGATGCTCACTATTCCAGCCATCGTGAGTCAGATCCAGTCCGAGGACTGGTTCGTCACGATAGATCTAAAGGACGCATACTTCCATATTTCCATCCTTCCAACCCACAGGAGGTTCCTGAGGTTCGCTTTCGGGGGCGAAGCGTACCAATATCGGGTTCTTCCCTTCGGCCTGGCACTCTCCCCTCGCACCTTCACCAAGTGTATGGATGCAGCACTGGCTCCGCTGAGACTCCAGGGCATCCGTATACTAAATTACATCGACGACTGGCTCATATTGGCCAGATCGCGCGAGATGGCGGTTCGGCATCGAGATGTCGTTCTGGCCCACATAAGGTGCTTGGGGCTGAGACTCAACACGAAGAAAAGCGTGTTGACGCCCTCCCAGAGGACCACGTTCCTGGGAGTCGTATGGGATTCCACGTCGATGCGGGCACGTATGTCTCCCGCACGCGTGGAATCCATACTGGCGAACGTCTCCAGAGTGAAGTCAGGCCGCAGCCTCACTGTGAAGCAGTTCCAGAGACTGCTGGGGCTCATGGCAGCAGCGTCCAACGTGATACCTTTTGGCCTGCTGCATATGAGACCCCTACAGTGGTGGCTGAGGGCCAAGGGGTTTTCCCCGAGGGGAAATCCGTTTCGTATGATCAGGGTAACGCGCAGATGCCTTCGTTCCCTCGTCATATGGCGGAAACCTTGGTTCCTGTCCCAGGGGCCAGTGCTGGGAGCATCATGTTGCCGGAAAGCCGTTTCAACAGATGCCTCCCTCACTGGTTGGGGCGCGGTCATGGAAGGCCGCTTTGCGAGAGGTCTGTGGGAGACCCGGCATTCTTCATGGCACATCAACTGCCTGGAGATGCTGGCGGTCTACAAGGCTCTGAGGAGCTTTTACCCGGACCTCCGTGGCCACCATGTCCTGATACGCTCAGACAACACTTCGGTTGTCGCGTATCTCAATCACCAGGGGGGTTTGAGGTCGCGCCCTCTATGCAGACTGGCGCATCAAATCCTCCTGTGGTCCCAGGGGAAGTTATCGTCCCTCAGGGCGATTTACATTCCCGGGGACCAAAACCAGGGAGCAGACATCCTGTCGAGGCAGGGGCTGAGGCCCGGGGAGTGGCGACTCCACCCAGAGGTGGTGGAGGCCATGTGCGAGAGATTCGGCCCAGTGGAAGTGGACTTGTTCGCGTCTCGAGAGACGTCCCACTGTCCACTGTGGTTCTCTCTCAGGCATCCAGCCCCGTTGGGACTGGACGCCATGATGCAGACGTGGCCGAGGCTGCGTCTGTACGCATTTCCCCCGATCACTCTGCTCCCGGGAGTTCTGGAGCGGGTCCGCCGGGAGGGCATCAGCCTGCTCTTAGTAGCACCCCGGTGGCCCACTCGAGTATGGTTCTCGGACATCATAGCTCTGCTAGACGGCTCCCCGTGGCAGGTTCCTCTGAGGAGGGATCTGCTCTCTCAGGCAGGGGGCACAATATTTCACCCCCGGCCGGAGTTGTGGAGCCTCTGGGTCTGGCCCCTGAGGGGGCTCGGTACCTAGAGGCAGGCCTGTCAGCAGAGGTAGTCGAGACCTTACTCAGCTCCAGGGCTCCTTCTACCAGGAGACTGTACAGCCTCAAGTGGAATGTATTTTCCACTTGGTGTAGAGAGCGTGAGGTGGATCCAGTTAACTGCCCAGTGGCTTCAGTGCTGGAGTTCCTCCAAGATCGCTTCTCCGCTGGTCTTACCCCGTCCACCCTGAAGGTGTACGTGGCTGCCCTTGGGGCTTTCCACGCACCTCTAGGTGAGGGACCTTTGGGGAAACACCACCTGGTTGTACAGTTCCTCCGTGGGGCTCGGAGGATGAGGCCGGTAGCTCGCTCCAGAGTCCCAACCTGGGACCTGGCGGTGGTTCTGGAAGGGCTGGCTGAGGCCCCCTTCGAGCCACTGGAGCTGGCTGAGCCTAAGAACCTGACCTTGAAGGTGGCCTTTCTACTCGCCATTACCTCTCTGAGGAGAGTGGGAGATCTCCAGGCTTTGGCGGTCACGCCAACCTGCCTGGAGTTTGCCCCTGGCAGAGTAAGGGCCATTCTTCACCCTAGACCGGGTTACATTCCCAAGGTTCCATCTCAGGGAGCCCGGTCTCTGGTTCTTCAGGCTTTCCATCCCCCTCCCCACCTGACGGCGGAAGAGGGGAGACTTCATTTGCTCTGCCCGGTCAGAGCTCTGGGTATTTATCTAGAGAAGTCTTCCCATTGGAGGAGGTCAGACCAGTTGTTGGTGTGCTTTGGCTCACCCAAGAAGGGGCTGCCTGCGTCAACTCAGACGATCAGTAACTGGATCGTCCAGGCTATAGCCACGGCTTATAGGGTGCGCAATTTGCCTTCACCCATGGCCGTGAGGGCCCATTCCACCAGGAGCATGGCTTCTTCAGTGGCCCTCCTTTCTGGCGTCTCGCTTCAAGAGGTATGCGAGGCGGCCGGGTGGGCCACCCCGCACACCTTCATACGTTTTTACAGTCTGCACCTCCCGGTGACGCCTGGTGCTCGAGTTCTTGCGTCCTGAGTGTGCCTGGGTCTCCAGCTTCACACTGGGACGTGGGGTGATTTCGGTGTGGCCTAGTGGGTATTAACGTTCCCAGAGTGTTGTCACTCGACGACGCAGTTCGAGTTCCCTCGAAGGGGAACGTCTCGGGTTATGACTATAACCCTTGTTCCCCGAGAAGGGAACGAGACACTGCGTCTCGTCGCCACACCTATCACGATTAGAGCGCTTGCTTCATCGCAAAAGGGCTAATGTGTGTGTGCATCAGCTTCCTTTTTGTATCTTCCGGGTATGCCGTCATCTACTACGTCACGACGCACCACCAATCAGATTGGCTTGATTTCATTCATGCTTCAGATGCGTAACGCTGAGGGCGTTCCCAGAGTGTTGTCACTCGACGACGCAGTGTCTCGTTCCCTTCTCGGGGAACAAGGGTTATAGTCATAACCCGAGACGTTTTCAGACACTGAGAAAGTTTTATGAGAAAGTGTGTTTGACCTTGGATGCATGTAAAACTATTGTTGGAGACGCCAAAACAAAATTAAGATCCTTTCAAAGCATAATAAGGGGCACTTTAATCAATAAAGTCAAAGTCTAACCTTCTAGTTGTGGCAAAGGATATAGCAAGAGAGTTTCCCAAATAAAGTCCCTCGTGTTGCATGAATGCAGATGTTTGTCCTGAAAGTCACTGATGTCCAGCAATGGCCCGGCAAGGAGGCAGTTCCTCTGAGCTCATTTAGCCACGGGTTTGTCTGGATCAAAAGCTATTACTACTGCCAGCCTTACTGACCGTTACTGCTAAAGCAAAGTGACAACAATGTCCCTGGGGAAGGGTGACCATGGAGGGCAAAAAGAGGCGTGCAGGGTTATCCAGCCAATGAGGCTACAAAAAGACTCTCATTTTCTCAGCTCTCTCCCTTAGTGCAATAACCAGAGAAGGATAATTGCTAAATTTAACTGCTTCCCTTATTGCGCGCCGGAGAGCTGCTTCTCCCGGCAGAATGGGGAGATGGTAGACAGGGGTAAATGAGAAATCTGTTCAGCTTATTAACTTTAAACCCCAACTTTTACAGAGCACTAATACAGAAACGCTCTTGTAAGTTGAACAGAAAAAAGAAAGGAAAAAGATAATTGTTTTTTAGGATATTGAGTGTTTCATGCTGTAAACGATCAAACACAGGCGAAGAGAAAGATCTGACATGATTTTTTCAAACTGCTTTTTGGGAAAATGACATCTGACATTGATGATATTTTCTGTATCATTTTTTGTAAAGTTACAGTGTTGAGTAATACATGTATGAAAGCACATTTAACAATAATGTTGTATAACATTTTAATTACTATCAGCATAATGATAGTATTGATTTTATTGAAAAAATGTAAATGTGAGTTTTTTTTGGATCTGTGTTTTCTAGCATGATTTGCAAATGTTTCAAGAAAATAATGTTGTATTATATACTATTGATAATAATATTGTAATATCTACACTATTTTAAAATAATTACAAAGAAATTGCAAGCACATTGAATTGAACATGACATTTTGAAGTAGAGAGACTGTAAAATGTACTTTTAATAATCTGTGTTTTATTTACAACTAAACAATATGTTCACAGTGGGATTCTGGACTCTTTATATCTAAAGACTTTAAAGCATCATGAAAAGGAATCAAGCTACCTTTTTGGCTACACTTTATTTGGTAACACTTTTTTTGTACAGTGTCCTTGTTCAATATGTTACATGTACTTACCATATTAAAGGGATAGTTCACCCAAAAATGAAAATTAGCCCATAATTTACTCCCCCTCAAGTCATCCTAGGTGTATATGACATTATTCTTTCAGACGGATAAAATCTGAGTTATATTACAAAAGCCCAGGCTAATCAGTAATGGTTGCTCTGTTTTTGAAGTCCATAAAAAAGTGCATCTGTCCGTCAAATAACTGCTCCACACAGCTCCAGGGTGTTAATAAAGGCCTTCTGAAGCAAATCGATGTGTTTGTGTAAGAAAAATATCCATATTTAAAACTTTGTAAAGTAAACTTTCGGCCGACCGCCTTCCCTGTTCAATTTATGGAAAAATTGTTGAAAGTTCCCCTGCCGATCGAAAGACTAACGGGACCAGGTCCGCTCGTCATGACGTCACGTACACATCTTGAGTTTCACTTTCAACATTCAACACTTTTCCATGGAAGGCGGTTGGTCGAAAGTTTACTTTATAAAGTTTTAAATATGGATATTTTTCTTACACAAACGCATCGATTTGCTTCAGAAGGCCTTTATTAACACCCCGGAGCCACGTGGAGCATGTTATTTGACGGAGAGATGTACTTTTTATGGACTTCAAAAACAGAACAACTTATCCAATTCTTATTGGATTCTAAATTAACGCTTGGATTAAACTGGACTTTTTTAATATAACTCTGATTGTATTTGTTTGAAAGAAGAATGTCATATACACCTAGGATGACTTGAGGGTGAGTAAATTATGGGCTAATGTTCCTTTTTGGGTGAACTATCCCTTTAATAACAGGAAATGATGCATAATTACATGCAACAAACCCTCAACTAAACCCTAACCCTATAGTAAGTACATGTAGTTACTTAATATTACTCAGTACTTAAATATACTTACACTGTAACAATGACACTTTAAAATAAAGTGTAACCCTTTATTTTAAGGAGACGTAGTTACATTGTACTTACTCACATAAGTATGGAGTAATATTAATGAACTAGTTTAGGGTTTAGGGTTAGTTACTTGTAATTATGCATAATTTACAGTTATTACTATATTACTATAGGTATATGTAATAATGTGTTACTACATCACCTTAAAATAAAGTGATACCACTTTTTTACCTTTTTTTTTTTTTACAAAACAAGTGCTCGGACACAAAGTCACTGTTTGGATTTAAATAATCAAATGCTTAAAAGTCAATGATTAGATCATTATAACACACGTATTGTGATCTCACATACTATTTAGGATGGATAGTGCACATTGGGACGCAGGGCAAGCTGGGTCACTGATTCACTCAACTGATTCGTTCAAAATCCCAGATTTGTTTAGTTGCGAAACACCACTGTGTGTTACATGCCACAGAGACGGTTAAATAGAGAGATTTTGATAAAAGGGTTTTAGTAACTAATAATCAAACATATAAAAAAACCTCATACTAGGGCCATCATATCTTGCATTTTGGCTGCATTTTATTAATCTTGTTTGCATTTTGCCCCAACCCCCTGAAAATGTCCGGCCCTGCAGTAAGAGAAACATCGATAAAACATTGGTCTCATTAGTTTTGTATATTGTTTTTCGTCATTAGAAAGAGTGACATATTTGGCATTAAAACACTATGATTTGAAAGAAACTGTGGCAAATGTCAGCAAATTAGCATCACATTAATTAGCCTACAAAACATGCCATCATTAATCTATTGTCAGCCTTAAGGCCTGTACACACCGGGACGAATATCGCGCGCGCTTATCGCCAGCGTTTTTCGTGACGTTTTTCGCCGCGTCTTGAGTGTTCACACCCAAGCGATTTCCACTGGCGATGCGGCGAGTGAACGTGCACATTCAGTCGATGCGCTCCCGGTACACAAGATGGTGCTGCGGCACTTTAAGCCTCTGACACTCGCTTGTCACACAGAAGGAGAAGAGAGACAGTATTTACGTGCTTGCCAAAACCATAGACATATTATGTATATGGACAAAACCATTCACACACTTTTTGCTAACTGGCAAGCAGCATTAGCAGTTCATCTTCTTCTTTGTCTACTTACTACTTCTTCGTCGTATCAATGTGTGCTCGGCTAGACCGTTTTGTGCTTGAGCGCCACCAAGTCGTGTTTTACTGTCACTTCAGCAGCTCCAGGCACTTGAACAAAAGCGCCGATCTCATTGGTCGGCCAGTTTTTTACGCGCCGCGTCAAAATAAAAAAACGAACCCGAGGCGTTTTTTTTAAAATGACGCTTTTACGCCTGGCGTTTTGCGCGTTGGTGTGAACACTCACATTGGCGCCCATTGTTTAGTCCCGAGGCGTTAAACGTCGGCGAAAAACTCGTGCAAAAATCGTCCCGGTGTGAACAGGCCTTTAAGATACATTTGAAAACATAATTTTGTCTAAATAGGCATTCTGGTTTGACCATTTTTCTCTCTAGATTTAGTTAAATGAACTATAACAAACAGGTTAGCTTACATAACTTTTCTTTTTGAAGTGGTGAATGAAGTTCGAGGTTGTGGTGGTCGTTTCCCATATCCCTTGCCAATTATTATGCATTTTTTACATGTATGCATTTGGCAGATGCTTTTATCTAAAGCGACTTACAGTGCACTTATTACAGGGACAATCCTGGAGCACACTGGTGGTGGCGACTGCTGGGATCGAACCAGCAACCTTCTGCATATCAGTTCAGTGGTTTAACCCACTAGACCACCATCTCCAAAAGAAATATCAGTGAGGAGTCATACAGTTCAAGTCAAGTCTCAAGTCCTTAAATTTGCGACTCAAGTCAAGTCATGTGACTCGAGTCCGCCACCTCTGGTATTTTGATTTGACATCTGTAGAGCTATACAGATTGCTCTGGCTGGTTCATGGTCGCAGTGCGTTGAAAACACTGGCCATTTGCTGCTTCTGTAGGCTGGCCAACTCCAAATCTCCCAAAAAATGCAATGTCATAAATACAACCCCAAACTACAGGGTCAAAAGTGTTTAGGGGATGGCAGAGTTAGTGTTCTCTGTCCTGAGTGGTGACCTCACAGTCTGTGGATCAACAAAGTTTTAATGAGGTTTTGCTAAAGGCTTCACTGGCCTGAGGAAACATGACTGAGGGAGAATGTGAGAGTGAAAAACTATGGCTGGTTGTCAAGGTGTTGCTACATGGTTGCAGATGTGTTCTGAATATCTATGCCGTTGCTTTGCTGTTCTGTGTCGCTTACAGGTCCAATCAGAAAGAAGGGTCAGTTCACACAGAACACGAGCCACCTGGTCTCATTGTTAATACAGTACTTGGGTATTAATGCGTAACTTTCAGAGACACAAAACATACTTTTTTTGGAAAGATGCTGAAAGGTACAATATGGATGCCTCAGCAACATTTAAATTTAGCATTATTACATTTTTACAGCTACAAAACGTTATTATCATATCATAAAGATATCTGTATAATCTCCCCTTTACCATTTTAGATAAATGTAAGATCACTTAACCCTACTCCCAAACATACACATACCAATTTAATACAGAATATAAAAAGAAAAATAACGTACTGGACAGAAGATGTGTAGGAAAATGACAATTTTAGTAAAGATATAGCAATAAAAAGATGTTTTAAGCTGCTAATTCTACACCTACCCCTAAACCTAACCATAACCTTAACCCTCTCGAGTTGGCGGTCTCTCTTTTTTTCTTATCAGTGCCAAAGAGACTCAATTAACTTTGTCGTTTTATATTATTCAGGCAAGTGTTATACATCATTATAATCTGTTATGTTTCTATTTTTTTTGTGTATAGTCACAATAAAAACAAAATGTTTTGCTTTTTGCAAAATAAAGAAAACAAGCATGATGCGCAATCTGCAGCCTCTCTGTCAAAGAAGTTCATTCAGATAGTCTTCAGAAAAGGACCTCTAGCTTAGTGAATACTTGTCTCACAAACATGAGAGATATGTCTAAAGAAACGCTGAAATGTCAGGTTTCAAACAATGTAAACCAGATCGAAAACAAATATGTCATGTTTATGTAATCTTGTTGAAAAATGATAGATGTCAGTCTTTCGCGAGCCACTTCATTATCAGACAGACAGACAAGTGTAATCACAAAACATTAACCCATAAGAACCCGGACCAATTTATCCTTTTAGGAAAATTATGGGGCATATAAAACAGGCTTAATGGACCACTTGTAACATGTTTCTGCAGTTGTTTTTGAAATACAACCCCTCCTTGTGAGAGATCTATAATGTTACACATATGTGACATTGGGCGTTTATGATACATTTTTTATGTTACATATATGTGACATTGGGCATTTATTTCTCAGTTAAAAAAAAAAAACATTTGAAATTTTTTTTGCTAAATAGCAGTTTTTTTCAGTTTCTTTTCTTTTCCACAACATTTATCAAAATTATGTGTATTTTTAAAAAATTATTAACAAAACATATCAAGCCATTGGCGGATCTTCCAACACTTATCCCCTGCTTGCTGATTTTAAGAATTATTGTTGTCAGTGAAATGTAGACATGCTAGTAGAGTCTGAAAACAGTTCCGTAACATTTTGTCAGCCACCATGGTATGTCATTTTGTCTTTTTACCCAAGTATGCATGATTTCCTGACATTTGGTGCAGATCATGCGCAGATCAAGACTATTCAATATTTCAATTATATTAAACAGTGCTGTTAACATTTTTCTGAGTCCCAGATTTGATATAAAACATAGAGAAAACATATAACACAAAAAAAATTATTGAATCTGCTAAATTAATTGAGCAGCTCATTAATATTTTTCTTAATATGACAAATACATAACATCAAAATTCCACCAACTGTTGTAAGGTTAACAGCCCGATGTGACATATATGTCACCACAATATTTTCGTAACTTGTTTTATATCAATTTGTTTAAGAAATGTATTAAAATCAGGTTAAGTGTAATCTATGATAAGTTATTAAAATGTTAGAATTGTTGCATGGGTTTGAAACATACCTTTAGTAACAAAAACAAGCGTATTAAAAAATTGCTCACACTGCAACATGTGCTAACCAGACAGGCCACCATTTTGGAAATGTTGCCATGGCAACAAAAAATGCACAAATTGTCACATGACTGAACCTGGGTGTTCCTTATTTGTCACTTAGGGACTTCCTGAGTTGAAATTTAGGGATATTGCTTTAAAAAGACCTTTCCAGATAATCACCAGTGTTTGTGACACCCGTGTCACTGTGGGTTATGCCATGTTTTTAATATTCATAAATAAGAATACGTATAAATTAGTATGTCAGTAAAGTTGTTCATAAATAATTTACGTTTTAGTGTGTATGATGTGGTAGAACAACACTTTACGCAAAAATACACACGTATTCTCATGATATCACGCTGATGTCAGACACAGGTCAATGGAACAATAAAACGTGCAAGGTCTAGACTGAGGAGGGGTGTCCAAAGTCGGTCCTGGAGCTCCAACTTTCTAGTATGCCTAATAAGATTAGCTGATACAGGTGAGTTTAATTGGGTTGGAGCTAAACTCTGCAGGACAGTGGCCCTCCAGGAGCAGGATTGGACACCCCTGGTCTAGAGACACATTGTTTTAAACGTTTAACTATTTTTAATCACATTATTAGAACGCTGTGTCTTGCACGAAACACTGCAAAAGATGCAAGTGCAATGATCAAACACATCAGTCTAGCATCTAAGTCATATATTGAAAACCAATGCAAAACATATAGCAGTGAAATATATAGCACTCAATTTTTAGCACTCATATAGCATATAGCACTCAATTTTTCAACTAAACATTGAAATAAATCTAATTAATAAACTAAATTAACCATTTAAACTAAATTACTGATCGAATTATTGATCTAAAGCCCACACTGTCACTGTATGATAATTGAAATGAACTGATGACATCAGCGTTTTTTCCAGAATGGCTATACAGCTGAATAAAATTATGCTGCATTATTTTCCTGTTTAACACTGTAAAGCTGCTTTGAAACAATCTACATTGTTAAAAGCGCTATATAAATAAAGTTGACTTGACTTGACTTGACTTGAAAAGGAAAAATGCTTTCTGCGAGAACGGCCCATAAATCTGTGGGATTTTTTTGCATATCAGGAAAGAATCATAAGTCTGATTGCTTACAAATGTAATAGCATCTCTTTTTAATAAGCTGCATGGCCTTTTCTGTTCTTCAGTTTATTATTCCTCTTCACTTACTGGGAGGAAAGTACATTGATAGCACAATCTGCTACTGTACATGACAAAACTATAATGCATTGCTGTTTTCTTTAGCAGAAAATCCGCATTCATATATCTGTAGTTCGTTTGTTGTGTTCTTGGCAGTCACGGAGAACGGCTGAATAAATTGTATGGTGATTTTGTTTGCTCCCTCTAAGACAAGTACTAAAATCATTGCATAATGCTCATAAAGCAAAGCTCCCTGTAAAACACTTACATAAAACCCAGGCACCAGCAGCTTGCTGTCACAGAGCTTGTTATTATGTTTATGCCCAAGTTTTAAGAGTTTGGCATAGGCATAAAATAAAAAAAAATCAATTTTCAGTGTTTGACATTTTTGTGTTGTGTTGTTCCTGGTTCATGGTGTTGGAGCGAGTCTCAGCAGGCGACCTGACGAAGCCTGTTTAATTAAGCTCTTTTAACTGGAGAGTCCCAGTGGAAAATCTCAATTAATACACTAACTTTTTTTTTTCTCATCTTTTTTGACAGTAGAATCCCAAAGGAAAATTAAATCAATAGCTTATGAAACCTTCCTGAAAGCCAACACAACTCTTGTGTATACTTTTGCCTTTCATCTCAGGAGAAATCTTTGCGACTTAATACAAGTTTGTCAAAAAAAAAAAAATAGGTCATTTTGAGTAACTCTCGACTGTTCTTGAAAGATAAAAGATAAGAACCCACAGCGTTTTAGAGAACAGCTAGCATAAATGGAGCCAGTCAGAATGAAATGCTTTATAATCTGCAAAATGCACCACAAACCTCTCCAAAATTGTAGTTTATTTGAATCTGTGGCTTGCCAAACTAAAAGCTACTCATATTTTAAAGTAGTAAAAACACAATGAAGCAACCATTTTAAAAAGTAATGCCAGCCAATGCAAAGGTCAGGCCCGGTTCTACGGGGGTGCTGGGTGCTAAGCACCCTCAAGCGCAAGCAAAAGCACCCTCAGTTGATACTGTAATAATATTGGTGAAACAGATTTGGCAGATTCAAATGCATCTATTTACAGCGAGTTTTTGCAGCGGTGAGTAATGTAGCCAATCACAGATAGTGCTTTTGATTTCTTGAACGCGATCAGAATCTCACCGCTCAAAACGCAAGAGTTTTTATTCAGTGCTGAGTTAATGCAGGCTCGCGAAACCTCTCATTAACAAACAGAGTCAAAGACACGATGTTAGTACACTCTAAAAAATGCTGGGTTAAAAATAATTCGAGTTGGGTTGAAAATGGACTAACCCAGCAATTGGGTTGTTTTAACCCAGCGATTGGGTTGTTTTAAGCAAACATTTAACCCAACCGCTGGGTTAAAACAACCCAATTGCTGGGTTAGTCCATTTTCAACCCAACTTAGGTTATTTTTAACCCAGCATTTTTTAGAGTGTAAGAGATTTATTGTTGACAACTTAATTTTTATAACGGAACTTTGTGAGATTGCGATGAACTGACAAAGCAGCAGCATTTTAGTGATCTTAGCGATCTTGGCTCGAGCCCACAGTCTATAACATTCATTGAATTAAACTATTATTGCTAAGAGGACCGACGGCCAAATGCATGCAGCAAAGTTTTGGAAGTGACATCTACATATAAATGCCGCTCTGCTCCAGAGTATATATTCTCCTGAGACCCAGATTAGAGGTTTTGCCTCTGTAGAGGACATTATTTAGCGAATTTCTCTGAAAACACACACAGTTTTAAGTCTGGATATTCTTATGAAATACAAGACATTCTAATGAGAGTATTATTACACGTCTTTTTACATTTACATATTGTCCCAAAACCCTTTAATATGCAAATTAGATACAGTGTATAGATGCATTGCCTAGAATGGGAATGGCATTTATGGCCATGTTTACACACATATTGCATAAAGTAAAATGGTAGTAAAATTATTCTGTATCTTTCATAACACTGAGAATCATCTTTATACAAAGTTTGGATAAAACAAACTTGAAGCATAACAATTGATTAGTGAATAAAAACAAAAATCCCGTTGCTTTTCTATTCATGTCTTTTAATTTTCTCAATAAAGGTGTCCTATACAGAGCAGAGGATATAGCATAGGAATAAAAAATAAAAAAAATGTTTTATATATATATATATATATATATATATATATATATATATATATATATATATATATATATATTAGTTTTACAATATAACTCTTTCCCCGCCAGCATTTTAAAAAAAAAGTTGTTTTTGATAATTTTCACAAAAATGTAATGGCCCATACACTGTAAAAAATGTATATCTTCCCAACTCAAAATTTTCTAGTGACTGGTCACATCTAAAATTTTCAATTGGCCAAATTTAATTTCTGTTAATTTAATTTTATCCATTGTGGCAACAGCCTGTTAACATGGGCTCAATTAGAAATAATATGTTGAGCCAATGGAAAAATGTAATTTACCAATACTGTAAAAAATGTCAGGCCTCTCCAATGTAAAATTTTCTAGTGACCGATCACATCTAAATTTTTCAATTTGGCCAACTAAAGAATTTAGATGTGATCAGTCACTAGAAAATTTTGAATTGGAGAAATGTTTTACAGTGAAACTGTGAGGTTGGTCCAATTAAATATTTTAAATTGTTTATTTCTCACTATCACAAAAGACAAAAATGACTCAAAACATAAATATATTTAAGGTTGACATTTTATCACATTACTTTATTAACAAGTAAATTCCAACACAGGATATTTGGGTTACATTCAAGAAGTCTTCGGCATAACAGGATGTCTTAATGTGGCGAAGAAAACACGGCACTGCAAGCTAAAAACCTGCAAATAAAAATAAAAACTAACATTAATGACAAAGCTCCCCTGCATCACATCTGGTAAGAGACAGAACAGAAGTTTCTTCATTATATAATGAGGATGAGACGAATGAATGGACATAAGAAAATCACGAGCTTGACGTGTTTGATATTAAAAGGCAATAACTCAAGCCCTGAAAGAAGCCGACGCCAAACGCACCGTGTTCAACAGTCGCATGACACACATATCACACAAATGACTTAATTTCCTTATTACCTATTGTTTTAGACATATAAGACATGAGGAAAATAAAACTATTGGCTACAGGCTACCATTAGATAATGATGTGGTAAACGAGAACACACTCATGAAACCAATGAATGCATGAACTCGCGATTCTACAAAATGTCTTTTAAACTTCATACCCGGTCATAAAGCAAAACTCTGGAGAATAATTTCAGTGCTAAATACTCACCAACGTCTTTGTGAGATGAATATCTCTCTATTCTCTTGGCAATGTCTGTTTCAGTCTTCAGCACCTGCTGGTTCGGCTCCGCTCTCGCTGCCGCTCCCGCGCTCCGCATTTGAAATCTCCACACAAACGGTTTTCTTCAAGTGCATTTTGCGCATGCGTATACCGTTTTTCGGACGTAGGACTTTTTTTTTCACTTCGACTTCATAGATTGACTGAGCACAATTAAAGATGTTCGGTGAATATACAATTTTAATTTTGAGTGAAGACCTTAAGCTATGATTAGTACAATGCATCTTTTTGCATGGCAATAATTATTTGGAAGTCATTTATTGGGCCAATATGTAATGATCAATTTGCAAAATTTTTCCCCCCAATTTTTTTTTACAGTGTAGAATATTTTGTTGTATGAATATCTGAGCATGTAATATATCAAAAGAAAGATAAACAACAACAAAAAAACTTTTTATTCTAGCTTAATGCTTTTTTATCAACACTTAAATATGGGTAAGTTTCATAAAAAAGCAACATTTGGAACAAAAAGCTGAGAAAATCACGTTTTTGTCAAAGACTACACCCAGATCAGATTCAGAGCGATGATCAAAGTAGATGGAGTAGATGTCCATCAACACCCCAAAGCTTCACAGTCCTCGAGATCGCCCTGGGTCAACATTTCATTCAGTAACATTAGAAAGTTTTGATTTATATGATGTTTAATGTTGATGATCACGTTATTTTACAAGCACTGTAAAAAAATTCCAGCCTCTCCAATTGAAAATTTTCTAGTGACTGGTCACATCTAAATTTTTCAGTTGGCCAAATTTAATTTCTGTGAATTGATAAAATTTTATTCACAGAAATTCAATTTGGCCAACAAAAAAATGTAGATGTGATAAGTCACGAGAAAATGTTTAATTGGAGACCTGACATTTTTTACAGTGTATGCATCTGCTTACATACGATCGATTGTTTTTTTTGCGTCTTCTTCGTCTGTGTTTTGATCAGGAGATTCTGTACTCATTCAGAAGATGCGTAATAGCGCCCCTTAAAACACAGAAACCTGGAAAATTCTCTGTTTGGCGAGGAAAGAGTTAACCGAGCCGAGGTACTGTAACACAACTCAAAAATGTCATTACGTTTAGAAAGGTGGAGATATCACCTGATGTCATGTCATTTTTCTCTCTAAATGCATTCTCAGGTCAAGTGTCCATACGGATGTTCAAGGGTCTGACCGACTCATTATTTTGGATGTGTCTCTTGATTGAGAAACCCTGAGTGTCCGTCTACACTAATGATGTGTCTCCATCACTTGCTGTCGTTGTAAGTCGAAGGGTGGAATTGAAGCAATCAAAACCTCAACTGGCTGTCCACTACTCTTAATTTTTTCCAAGGACAGTTAATGTATGTTCTGTGACCTCTAGGGTTACCAATGAATTGCAATCGAATGAACCCAGATGCCTCTTCTGGACGGCTGCCTGACAGCACGGTGATCGAGTTAATATTGTTTCACAAGGGTAGTTGTGGCCTAATGGTTAGAGAGTTGGACTTGTAACCTGAAGGTTGTGGGTTCGAGTCTCAGGTTCGGCAGGGGGGAGTGAATAACCAGCGCTCTCCTCCAGTGGCCCAAAAAGGGGGTATGCGGTATATGCGGTGCATAGGGGCGCAGCACATTGGGGGCGCCAAAACGATGGTTTGAAAAAAAGTAGTCTTTTCTATATGTAGCTGCTGTTGTGCGTTTCAAAATAATTTCTGTATTTCCTCATTATTATATAACATTTTAGAGGACTAACAGGCTAGAGTAGGCGCCCTCATAAGATTCCATAATAGAATTTTGGATAATAATGGAAAATCGATAATAATGGGCGCGCCAGCGGCAAGCCAAAGTGTTCATATACGCTTGGGCGGGCGTCTGATTGCGCACTGTCAAAAGCGTGTAATCTAACAGCAAAACATGCGCCCACTCGCCTTCTTATAAGGTGCACTTTGGGATCAAGGAAAACGCGCATTTCCGATGCGGGTTTTTATATCAAAGCGCACGTCCTCGACGCGTGATTTGCTATTTTAAAAAAAACGACGCAGGTTTTCCATGACCCCAGAGCGCACGTTAAGAACGCGCGCTTATATGGTAAATCACATCAAGGACGCGCGCTATGAGTCTGACAAAATGCACGCTTTTAACGTGTAGGCTAAACAGGTAAACCAAACAGGCAGTGCAAACTTGTGTTTGAAGTATCCAAACAGACTAAAGAATGTGCTCTTTGTGTTCTCAAAATTGCATGCTCACTTTTTAGGGCACACCTCTTATAAAGTAAAGTTACATATTGTTGACCATCTTTTTAAGTCATTGCACTATTTACCACGATACACTATGGCTGTTATAGAATTAAATTAAATCAGTATCAACAAAATCCACTTACACTGTAATTACAATTGCCTAAATAATGTAATGAGATTTTTAGATTTATGTTCTAAATATAATATTTTAATTATAGAAATATGAAATTATTTCAGGCCTATGAAACCATAAACTGCCAGTATATTTGGCGGCGTGAGTGGATTCTAGAATCATTCAACTAATTCGTTCTAATCAACTGTTCAAAACTGTGAATTATTTGAGACGAAACCTATACTTTGTTTGAATATATTTTTGTTGGAAAAATAGAGAAAAACTGTAAAAAAATGACAACTTGTTGTTTATTGAGCTGTTGTATAAAATTTTGCAATTTTGCTGATATAGGCTACTCTGGAAAAGAGCACTCTTGCTCGTATGATATTGCTTAACTCATAATTTCTTCTTTAATTAATTTCAAACAAATGTTTATTTTTATGTTCGTTATTAGCCTATTAATAACTATTTGTTATTGGGTGGGGGGGGGGGCACCAAAATTGTTGCTGCATACCCCTCTGGCACTGGGTAGTTGCGCCCCTGCTCTCCTCCACCCTCAATACCACGACTGAGGTAAGGCACCGAACCCTCAACTCGCAGCAATATGGCTGCCCACTGTGTTCCCAGTGTGTGTGTGTGTGTGTGTGTGTGTTCACTACTGTGTGTGTACTTGGATGGGTGAAATGCAGAGCACAAATTCCATACTTGGCCACACGTCACTTTCACTTGATTTTACGGTGTCATTGTTACAGTGTACTTATATATTTAAGCACTGAGTAGTATTAATTAACTATGTATACTTACTATAGGGTTAGGGTAGGATTAGGGTTTGGTTTAGGGTTAGTTGCATGTAATTATGCATAATTTACTGTTATTACTATGGTAAGTACATGTAACAAACACACTGTAAAATAAAGTGTTACCCAATATTTGAATATGGCATATATGTGGTTGTTGATTGAGACTTGTGAGTCTGTATTGATTGAGAAAGCATTCTGGTGATATAATTGACTGTCTTTTATAATCGCACTAGTGTGATAGTCCTGGTCTTCGTTCAAGCTTCTCTTGAAGCCAATACGGAAGTGACTTATACTGCAGTTCATGGACTGGTCACTAGAGACAGGCTCCAGAAGGAGCATAATCTCATTGAGCTCATGTTAAAATGTCCAACTTTACAGCAGAAGAACACGTTTACAGTCTGGTACAAATTGTGGTTTTGGTCTATACGGTTAATTTTGCCCTTCATGACCACTGAGAGGGGGGGGATTTTTTTATAACTCATTCGTTTACATTATATAAAGCATTAAAGTTCTGCATAATTAATGGCGTGGCCACTTTGAGTGACAGGTGGATTGCCGTTTGTCTGCTGTCTGTTAGTCATCGCGTCACCTCAGCTCCGCCCACTTCACGCCTCTTTGCCCATTTTCAGTTTTCCGTGAGTGACACGCGGTTATGCGCTACCAAGATGGCAACGACTTTAGGCTTCAAAAATGCTCTTAGGAAACCCACAGGTGACGTCACGGACACTACATCCATATTTGTTCACGGTCTATGGTTGCAAACAGCTTTTCTGGTTAATGCATGTTAGTGATTATTGCAACACTTTTGAATAAAGACCACCAACTTACCATGCACATCTCCTGCTATGTTTTCCCCTCGCTCTCTTTTTGTATCATTAATTTTCATTAGCAGTTTTTTGAGACTTTTTCTAAAGCTTGTGTGTCATTAAGAAACTCAGTCGCCCTCCCCCCAAAAAACTTCTCCTCTATTGGACTTAATTGCTTTGTTCAACAAAGTGGCAATCAATCATACTTCAGCGTCAGTACCTGTCACACTAGCCAGCCATGAAATAGGGAAGAAGGACACCGTCTATAGTTTGTTCTCCATAAACATTTCTTCCGCCATTTGGACTGTCAGTGAAGATTGAGAGCAGTTTAGCTGGAGAGTTTGGCAAATTTATTAGACGTCCATCTTCATTTCGGTAGATCTGCATGCAGTGTTTTGTCGTTATTGTGGGGACTTAAAAAAAGCAATAAAACGCTGAATATATAATATGCTTTCTTATAGCTGGAAATTGAGAAACCTATATTTTATATAGCCTACAACATTTGGTAAGGAAATGTAATTAGTGGTGCTCGCCAGACAAATGTTGCTGTTATTATTGCCTGTTTGTTTGTTTAAGCCCGACTCGATTACATTTTGGTCTGGACATGAATGATGCATAAACGTGTGTGGCTTTTCGCCTGGTGGACGCAGCAACGCACCATAGCATCAAAATCTCATAGCAATAATTGAATTCCTTATAAAATAAGAGCTCTTAATTATATTGAAATCAGGATTTAAATGATTATACTATTAATTAGGATGTTTCAGAATTATATTGCCTTTCCAATTAGCATTTAAATTTGAGAAATGTTTTTGATGGTCCAGCATTCGCAGCTGAGGAAGGCATGATGGGCATGAATAAGATCAGGCCTTTGAGCTTTGGAATCGCACTCCTCTTCATGATTTGATTAATGAGGCAGTGATTTGTCTGCTTTATGAGACGAGAGGCTACAGACAGCGATCTCACCTTGATGGGCTGTTAATTTCCAAAGGAAGCTCTTCCTGATTCGACTCGACCTGTCATTATACTGCAGTGTCTGCCATCTAGACCGGCTCAAACCAGTCACAAAGAACAATTACTCATCATCTTCTCAGCTCTTCTTCATCTCTGTAACTCCACATTTACATTTTCCCCATCTCGAATTTAATATTTTGTTAAATATTTTTATATTTTTATATATTTTAATATTTGGAGGCCAAAATGAGTGTTTTCTTTTGTTTGTTTGTTTGTTTGTTTGTTTCAGGTGTATGAAATATTTGAGAAAAACCAAAAGTGATTAAAATCTTGCTATAGTTTCACAGTATTTGTATATGATATTATAATTACAAAAATAATATTTTGTAATAAAAAAATATTTATTTTCCTGAGGGTTGAGTGACTAATATACTGCATTGCTATATTTTATAGTATTTGTAGGTTATGCATTTAATAATAATAATAACAATAATAACAAAAATAATAATAATAATAATAATAATAATAATAATAATAATAATAATTATTATTATTATTATTGTTATTATTATTATTATTATTATTATTATTATTATTATTATTATTATTATTTTATAAAGTATTTATTGTTTTATTTTTATTTACTTTACTTTTTTATTAATTTAATTTTTATATTTTATATTCTATTTTATTTGATATTCTATTTTATTATTTTGTTTTATTTTATTTGTTTGTTTATTTTATTATTTTTTATTTTCTATTTAAATTTTTTATTTAATTAAAATTTTCTATTTTATTTGATTTTATACTATTTTCATTTTAATATATATATATATATATATATATATATATATATATATATATATATATATATATATATATATATATATATATATATATATATATATATATATATATATATATATATATATATATATATATATATATATATATATATATATATATAATTTTTTTTTTTTTTTTTTAGTTTTATTTGATTTTATATTTATTTATTTAATTTTATGTTTTTATGTGTTTATGTTTTTTATTAATTAAATGTAATTTTTATATTCTATTTTATTTAATATTCTATTGTATTGTATTGTATTGTTTTGTTTTGTTTTATTTGTTTATTTGTTTATTTATTTTTAATATTTTTTTATTTGCTATTTTAATTTTTAATTTAATTAAAATTTTCTATTCTATTTTATTTTATACTATTTTCATTGTTTTATTTTATATTTCTTTTTTAGTTTTATTTTATTTTATTTTATATTTATTTTATTTTATTTTTTGTTTATTTTTTAATTACATTTTTTATTGTATTTTATTTTTATATTCTATTCTATAATATTTTATTTTATATTTCTTTTTAGTTTTATTTTTTTATTTTTTTATTTTATTAATTTAATGACATTTTTATATTTTATATTCTATTTTATTTTATTTTATTTTATTTTTTTTGTTTATTTTTTATTATTTTTCTATTTTAATTTTTAATTTAATAAATTTTCTATTCTTTTTTATTTTATAATATTTAAATTATAATTTTTTTTATTCTATTCTTTTAATTTATTTAATTTTTTTTGTTTATTTATTTTTTAATTTTTATATTTAATTTTATATTCTATTTTTTTATATTTTCTTATATTTTCCTTAAGAGGTAGGTGGGGTGGGGGGGGGGGCTATAGCGCTGTTCAATACACAATACACATTTGTTTCAAAGCAACTTTAGAGGAGGACGTGTTGATTCTATATTTCTTTAATACTTTAACATAGAGCAGTTTTAGATCACGGTGATATAATGATGATGTCTGATTTTGTGAGATGCTTCCTCTCTCGTTTCACCTCTGGAGATATTTTAGATTCTCTCCAGGCTGCACACAGTAGACACTGCAGCTTGTTCGGCTAAATGAATATTCAATAAGCGTTTAGACCACTCTGCAAGGTGTGCATTGATTGAACTCCTCCAATAACCAGCAGCCCTCCAGCCCGACCACAGACATGCTCTTCCTCCAGAGAGTGTGGAACATATTTGCTTTGTGAATGCGTCAAAGTTATTAGGTCTTTTAAAATAATGAGCTAGTCTGATTGTATCTGGCTTTTTAAGTTTTAAACAAAAAACTTGTAATGACTGCACTAAATCATTATGGGATTTGTTTTCCAAATGATGTGAGTACAGTTATATTGCCATTTCATGTAAGAGTCTGTTATGGAAGATCACGTCCTCTGGGTGTGTATCTTTTATTATTCTGAATCACGTTTTTTTTTTTTAAATCACGGTTACTCAGGTGTTAACCTTTTAGGAGTAACTGCTAAAACAAATGCATGCAGAAGTCAGTCACAGAGAGTAAATCACAGCAAATGTACACTACACAGATTCATAATGTCTAGACCAGCACATCTCTGCTTTTCTAATAAGTGTTATTTTTGTTGTTTTTAATATGAACACTGCTGTTGTCGTTCCTCTGGGAGAAATGGCATTACCTTGAAAAACACGTTATCCGGCTCCAGCGCTGTGCGTGCTTGTTTTTCTCCCATTCTCTTATCGTGCTCGAGTTTCCCGTCTTTCAGAGGGTTTTCTGCGGGCAAAGACAGTATTCCCCAGAGTCTGCACCATCTTTTGTCAAAGGAGCACATATTTAACTGAAATTATAAAATTCCCAAGAAATAACATGTTTTAATCGGAATAAACATACGTTATGTTTGTTGGGAAGTGATAGAGGCCGATATTCCTTTGAAATGACACTGTTTTCATCTGGAAAGACCGCATTAAATTGCCCTTTCTCCGACTCCAGCAGCTTTGACTAGTCCTTTAATAACGTCTCTTTCAGAAAGCCCTTTTGTTGTTCTGTGCCGTTTTACATTGGATTCTGTTCTGTTTCTTCTCATTAGCATTTTAGAGGAAATTATTCTGATGGAAGCTTGGCCAAATGTACCAGAGATGGCATTTCCTAAAAATTGGGATTTGATTGCCTTAGCGCGCTTTTGAATGGGGGAATTATGAAGGAATAAAGTTATTCGACTTCAGCAACCTTGTCTGTCTGGC
>NC_137110.1:48898179-48900679 GCF_949357685.1 Gobio gobio | reverse complement strand
CACCTTCTTCTTCGCTCTGGTTGGTTGTGGCGCTCATGGCGCTATCCAATGGCGTGCAGAGGGAATTTGAAAGACAACCGTTTATCCCGCCCCTCGGATTGAGCCCTGCCAATGGTGAGTTTCCAGACCAAAAACTTGATGTGAGTCTGGCTTGTCAGGCTAGATATAATATGTCCCAGTTATAAAAATCTCTCTGTGTGTGTGTGTGTGTGTGTGTGTGTGTGTGTGTGGGCATGTTTTTGTGAAATATCAGGACACAAATGTGTATAATGACATGGGTATGACATAGGTATTACAAAATGCTTATAAATCATACAGAACAAGGTTTTTTTCACAGAAAGTAAACTGCACAGTCTCCTGTGAGGGCTAGGTTTAGGGGCAGGGGCAGTGTAAGGGGAGAGAAAATATGGTTTGTACGGTATAAAAACCATTATGCCCATGGAATGTCCTCACATTTCACAAAAACAAACATGTGTGTGTGTGTGTGTGTGTGTGTGTCTTTGTCTCGTGAGCAACAGGGCAGAATGTCTTCACAAGAGACAAAGTGAACAGAAAGTGTATGAGTTTGTGGGTATGCAACAATAATTGAGAGTACAGTGTAGGGCCTTAAATGCAGAGTGCAAATGGTCAAGTTAGGGTCAAGGGTATTTTCTTAAGTCACTCTCCACCCACTTTCGCCCTTTTACCTCTGAAACCTTGACAAACCGAAGGGAAAAGGCAAAGCATGTTAACATAAAAGAGGCTAAACACATTTCAGAGCGTTTGAAGGTCAGCACAGTGATCTGCCAACGCGACTGTACCATTAATCACTGAATGATTCCTTACAGCAGACTTCCCCCTGTCACCTTTAGCTATGATCGCATTCACTCCGCCAGATACCGATGCACACACACACACAGGCGATTAGCCATTTTTACACAGCTTGCCGAGTTGTCGAGGTTATCTGGTACAAGGTTATTTAAGTGCATCCTGCATGTCAATGCCTTATAGTTGTGTGGTCTGCGTGCATGTTTCTCCAGCAGTGACAGATGCACTCCAGGCGTGGTGTTGGTGGGATGCATTGATGCCGTTACTGATGAGACGTGTTGTCAGGTCACCTTGAATACGCTTTTGTCTAATACAAGTGCATTTCAACACCCTGGTGTCTGACAAACGTAGAAAACACTGCAGGGGCTTAAATATCTGCATCTCTGAATATGAAATGAGACGCTTTGTGTAGGTATGATTTAATAGATATGAATTATCAGTGCTGACAGTGATTCGTCTGGTTCTCTCCTCACAGAAAACTGAAGGTATGTTCATTCATCATAACCTCATAAAAACAACGTCTGGATGCTGAGTGATTAAATTACACAATGAGCCAGTTGAGGCTGTGAGTAAATGAGTTTACCATGGTAAAGTGCTGTTGTTCATCACAACACAAATTAGGTTGCCTGAAATCTACCTTGGTAAAATGGCCTCAAGTGACTTTTTGCTGTTGTCATTGTATCAATTAATTTGTATTATAAATGTGATATGAATTTAAAAAGTGAATTAATATTCATAATAATCACAACTTTATTGTGAACTATTAGTAGCATGGAAAAAAGCTCCCACTGTGATAAATGTGTTTAGCATGTTTTTCTCAAATGTTAAGACTATTGGTTCCAATCACTAACACTGGTATATTAGAGCTGCATGATTCTGGGGAATTTTTGTTTCAAATAGAGATAATGATTCTCGCACAATTCTGAATAGACAATTAAACAAAATTACATGTCATTTACTGGAGGTATTATATTAATTGCTGCAGTCTATTAAATTGAATTATAATTTTTTAAAAGATTTGTTTGAATGAATGATTCAATGACTCGCTCATGAAGACTTCACTTGTTTCATAACTGAATGAATCAGCGTTTTTGCATGAATCTCTTTTTTGAATGAATGATTCAATGACTCACTCATAAAGACTTCAATTTGTTTCATTACTGGATGAATCAGCGTTTTCTAATGAATCTATTGAATAAATGATTCAACGACTCACTCATGAAGACTTCCCTTGTTTCATTACTGGATAAATCAGCATTTTTGAATGAATCTCTTGAATGAATGATTCAATGACTCACTCATAAAGACTTCACTTGTTTCATTACTGGATGAATCAGCGTTCTTAAATGAATCTATTGAATGAATGATTCAAAGACTCACTCATAAAGACTTCACTTGTTTCATTACTGGATGAATCAGTGTTTTTGAAAAAAGCTCTTGAATGAATGATTCAATGACTCACTCATAAATACTTCACTTTTTTCATTACTGGATGAATCAGCATTTTTGAATTAATCTATTGAATTAATGATTCAATGACTCACTCATAAAGACTTCACTTGTTTCATTACTGGATGAATCAGCATTTTTGAACAAATCTCTTGAATGAATGATTAAATGACTCACTCATAAAGATTTCCTTGTTTCATTACTGGATGAATCAGCATTTTTTAACACATCTATTGAATGAATG